>NC_056744.1:1163270644-1163298375 GCF_019279795.1 Protopterus annectens
TGCTGAGCTCTCCTTTTAATCGTCTCACGGACCTTTGTCTGTTCTACCCTCACAACATCAGGCGCATGGAAGTATCCTATACTTTTCACAAGTTTCTCTCCACTGTTTTCTTCTCCAAGTAGTACTGGTAGCCATCTATGCATAGTATTGACCGTCCCTTTTTGAGACATTACCGTGCAATAGCTAGTGCCAATTACTCCAGGAAAACTCAATGCATGCTCCTCAGCCATCTTATCTCAGCACACCTATACTATAAGTCAATCACAATTTCAAGATTACTAACGTATTTATGCACTACACGAGGATAACTACAACCTCCCTATACTGACAACATGTTCTTATAGCACTACATGCATAACAGTCTCACACGTTATACAACTCTCACTGACATAGGTACGAGCTAGCTGCACTACAAATACACCATGTAAACATCGCCATACCCTTCTACAACTTCACTACCACTACTCACACTTCAAGACAACAATACTATCAATTACACATGAGGATAGTTTCAGTACTATATTAGATATGCAGTTGCATTTTAAAAAAGCAGGACGTAGTACACATTAAACTTTTACAACAATATAAACAACGCACATTTTAAATCATAATGCAGATTACATGTTGACATTCAGCTAAATTTAGCAGCCATAGCATCCAGAAAACTATTAATTATAACAGCAATATAACAGTTACTGTACACCTGTCTGGTAGGATACAAATGCTACTCTAGACACATACTGAAATGCAGATATGTAAAGTGATTTAATTGTCAATCTGGATTACAATTGCATACTAAATTACTTCAGTGAATGGACATACAGATAACTTTAGATGGCTCTAACATTAATTGTACATTTTACCTGTCAGACTTTAGTTGTACTACAACAAAACTGTCCCGTCCTATTTTAATACTCCTGTACCACCAGCATTACTACGTTCCATACTTACCCTTCCAAGGTATTCCTTACTGTCAAATATCCTGTATTCGAATGACGTCTGTCAACAAATTCCAAACCGCCACTTTATTCCACGGTGTACTCCCACGTTGTGCTTACGTCAGCTAATATCCCTTCCTCGCATCATGCTGTTATGCCGCTCCTCCTATGTGCATCTACATCATAGCGACAGACAAGAATGCGACACATCTGTGTTTTCGTCATCTCATTCATATGTGCGACAGGAATGGATATACAGTAATATGGACGTCGAAATTATGAACAGGTATTAAACACGATCGGTATGGTGTCATTCGAACATATGGTTGCCAGGTAAGTGAACGACAACATTTTAATAGTAAACATAATAGATATATATATATATATATATATATATATATATATATAAAGTACAGTGGATATAAAAAGTGTACACACCCCTGTTACAATGCCAGGTTTATGTGATATAAAAAAATGAGACCACAATAAATCATTCCAAAACTTTTCCCACCTTTAATGTGACCTATAACCTGTACAATTCAATTGAAAAACAAATCTGTTAGGGGAAAAATATAAAAAATAAAAAATGTACAATATGCTGGTTGCATAAATGTGCAAACCCTTAAACTAATACTTTGTTGTGTGTGCACAGCCTTAAACTAATACTTTGTTGAAGCACCTTTTGATTTAATTACATTCAGTCTTCTTGGGTAGGAGTCTATCAGCATGGCACATCTTGTCTTGGCAATATTTGCCCACTCTTCCTTGCAAAAGCCCTCCAAATCTGTCAGATTGCAAGGGCATCTCTTGTGCACAGCCCTCTTCAGGTCACCCCACAGATTTTCTGTTGGATTTAGGTCTGGGCTCTGGCTGGGCCATTCCAAAACTTTAATTTTCTTCTGGTGAAGCCATTCTTTTGTTGATTTGGATGGATGCTTGGGGTCACTGTTGTGTTTGAAAGGTGAAATTCTTCCTCATCTTCAGCTTCCTAGCAGATGCCTGAAGGTTTTGGGCCAAAAGTGACTGGTATTTTGAACTGTTCATAATTCCCTCCACCTTGACTAAAGCCCCAGTTCCAGCTGAAGCAAAGCAACCCCAAAGCATGATACTGCCACTACAATGCTTCACTGTGGGGATGTTCTTTTGGTGATGTGAAGTGTTGTTTTTGCGTCAAGCATACCTTCTGGAATTGTGGCCAAAAAGTTCAACCTTGGTCTCATCAGAACACAACACATTTTCCCACATGCTTTTGGGAGACAATGTATTGTTTTGCAAATTTTAGCTGGGCCTGGATGTTTTTCTGTGTAAGAAAAGGCTTCCATCTTGCAACCGTACCCCATAGTCCAGACATATGGAGAATATGAGAGATTGTTGTCACATGTAGTACACAACCAGTACTTGCCAGAAATTCCTACAGCTCCTTCAGTGTTGCTGTATATCTTTTGGCAGCCTCCCTGACCAGTTTTCATCTGGTCCTTTCATCAATTTTGGAGGAATGTCCAGTTCTTTGCAACATCACTGTTGTCCCATATTTTCTCCACTTTTTGATGACTGTCTTCACTGTGTTGTATGCTTTGTAAGCTCTCTGTGAACCATGGCTTTTGCTGTAGCAGGCAACTGAGTAAATGTCAGGAAAATCCTACTAGGGCAGCTGAACTTTATTTGGGGTTAATCAGAGTCTAATTGATGGCAGGTGTGTACCAAACAAGACTGAATGGTGTAATTAAATCAAAAGGTGCTTCAACAAAGTATTAGTTTAAGGGTGCGCACACTTGTGCAACCTGCGTATTGTACGTTTTTTATTTTTTATATTTTTTCCCTAACAGAATTGTACAGGTTATAAGTCATATTAAAGGTGGGAAAAGTTTTGAAATGATTTATTGTGGTCTCATTTTTTATATCACAAAAACCTGGCATTTTAACAGGGGTGTGTACACTTTTTATATCCACTGTACCCGTGTAGCACACATCTTACAAGTATGTACAAAAATATATGTGTGTGTGTGTGTGTGTGTGTGTCTGTAACAGAGAAACTGATTATATGCCTGTGGGCATGTTCTTCATGTCCTTTAAATAAAAACAAATCAAGGTGGAAATTTTGTGTAACTGTGTTTGTGTATACACGTAACCACACAGATATAACATGCACATAACATGTACAATACTTTATGTGGGATACTGTACAGTGTAAATACATCTAGAGAGAAATATGCAATAGATATTTTTGTAAGTAGTCATACATGCACTAACATATAGATGTGCATGTGTGTGTGTGTGTGTGTGCACGTGTGTATGTGTTTGTGTATATGCATACCACATATATACAAATGCACACAAATATATACGCACACAGATGTGGCATGTGCATAGTATACAATTGTCATCATCCTAATCAACCTCCTTTTTCTCACTTTCTACATGTCCCAAATCTTTTTCACCATATTAGTTATTAGGTTCCACTGTAACGGTGTTCCATTCCAGAATTTGTAGGTTTTCATACTATCGTAGGAAACAAAAGTGATGCAAATATAATTATCCCCCCACTCTTTTCCTTTGTGAATCCCTAAAACATTCACTTGCTGATTACTAGTCATTTAGAGAACAGTAACATCTTACACAGCTGTAAGTTGTGCAATATGGGTGCATACAATTTGTTATTTATAATAAAGTTAGCATAGTACAGTTAAGCATTATTAATGTATATGTTTTGGTAAATGTTCATAGGACATTACTAGGCTATCGATCCAGACATCATTTCAAGCCTAGCTGTTTCATCCCAATGCAATACCACAGATACTCTAGTCAATATTCTGGATTGTATTTAGTAATGATTGCTCATGTCCAGAAGGGTTGTGAGCGCTGTCCCCAGTATGAATTTATGGTTACCCAGGTTTATTTTGAACAGTGTCAGAGGTGCTCTGTTTCATATGAATTGGCAGCTTATTCAAAAGATGTGGCAGTCGCTGGGAGACAAATCTGTCCCTCCAGCAGGTCCTATTCAAGTCACAGGCCACATTTAGGTCCTTGGAACAGGTAGCTCCAGTCCTGTTTGGTTTATGGATGTGCAGCAAATTCATTAGCTTTGGGTCAGATATCACGCTGTAAGCCAGGCATAAGTCTACCCTAAGAAGTCTATACGATACAGAGTACAGTGACATGGACTTTAGTCAGTCTGTGTAAGGCACATGCTGCAGTACCTTGATCCAGTTGCTGCAGGTGCTTTGTATGGTACATGCCAAAAGGGATATTATACTCAATTGTGGGCCTGATTAGAGTATAGAGGGGTTATAACCTCCTTTGCTCCAGAGACTATGCCTTTGCTAATCAAGTGTGCTGCACAGAAATCCTTCCTTACTACAGTAGACACATGGTGGTTAAAGTTAAGGTCGAAGTCTACTTGTGATCCCAGATCCCTTACCACTTCGTGGGTACATAGGGTATTGTTGTTCATTTGACAGTGTGAAGGAACATTGTTTTTACTGAAGGGAATGATGATGCATTTCTTTGCATTTAGTTTGAGAACATGACTAAGACACCAGTCGGTGGTCTCCATAAGACCATTGACATAATTCAGGGATTCAATAACTGCACCCAGTTTGCAGTTATCCGCAAACTTGGTCAGCCACAGCCCCTTAATTTTGGGCTGAACTTCTCAAAAGTATATACCAAACAGTAGGGAGCCCAGCAATGACCCTTGTGGCACCCTGCCGGTGACTGGTCGGCTGGTTGATGTGAAGGTCACCTACTTTGATAGTGTGCAACTGGTTTGTGAGCCAGCTGGCAACTCAGCTTACAACAAAGGGGTTTACATTCAGTTTCTAAGTTTCATTAGTGCCCAAGTGTGGGATTGTGTCAAAGGCCTTGGCCAAGTCAAGGTTCATAGGTAGGTACTAGGCTATCGGCCCAAGGGCCTATGTACGCCTAGCCAGCAAGGTACCATAGCTTACATCAGCCAAGAAAGTTATTTTCCTGTGCCACTGTCCAGCAGAGACACAGAAGTGATCCCTGGGGTGTATTTCCCATTTCCCATCCACTCATCAAGATTTTTCTTGAAGAGTGCTAATGAAGAAATTTGACATAGATGGGTAGCTTGTTCCAGAGTATAGGAAGTCTCTGGGACAGGAATCTATCTCTCCAGTGTGTCCTGTTTATTATGGTGACAAGGTTTAGGTCCCTAAAGTATGTAGCTTGGAGGAATTGGGATTTCTTTAGGTGTATGTTACGGAGTAAAGCCGGAGTTCTTTGAGGCGGTCAGTGTAGGGCATTTGTTTGAGGCCAGTAATCCTCTTTGTGAGGTACTTCTGTGGCCTTTCCAGCTGCTGCAGATGTCTTGTGAGGTACATTCCAAAAGGGGCGTTGTACTCTATAATGGGTCTAATGAGTGACAAGTAGAGGGGAACAATGACCTCTTTTTTCCTGGATGAGAAACCTTTTATGATGAGGTGTGCCACGTAGAAGGACTTCCTGACTACTGTGGCGATGTGACTATCAAAGGAGAGACTACTGTCCACCTAGGTCCCAAGGTCTCATCACGCATTTGGTGTTAAGTAGATTGCTGCCTATGTGGTAGTTCATGGGTACAAAGTTTTTACCAAAGGGGATGACACTGCACTTTTTGGCACTGAGCTTGAGGCCATGGCTCTGACAACAGGCATCTATCTCAGTGAGGCCCTTCTGTAGGATGTCCACATCATTTAGGGACTGGACTATGGCTCCTAGTTTGCAGTCATCTGCGAACTTCGTCAGCCAGAGGCCTTCTGTGTTAGCCTGTACTTCAGAGAAGTAGATACCAAACAGGAGAGGTCCCAGGATGGAACCCTGTGGCACTCTACTTGTCACTGCCTTGAGGTCAGATTTGGAGTCTGCAACTTTTACAGTGTGGGTTCTGTCAGTGAGCCAGTTGGCAACCCATCTTGTGATGTAGGGATTTACCTAGTTTAGTGAGTTTAGCTATAATTCCAGAATGGGGGATGGTGTTGAAAGCCTTGGCGAGGTCAAGATAGGCTGTGTGAACCACCTTACCCTCATCCATGGCTTTGGTGACTGCCTCAAAGAAGTCAATCAGGTTCATGAGGCATGATCTGCCTTTCACAAACCCGAACTGGGTGGGATCCAGGGTTTGGAAGTTACCAATGTCTTTGTTTATGAGTTCCATGATGATGCGTTCCATGGCCTTGCAGACCAGGCTGGTCAGGCTAATAGGTTGATAGTTCCCAGGATCAGTGGTGGCTCCCCCTTTGTGGAGTGGGATAACTGTTGCTGTGCACCATTCAGTGGGCACACAGCCTGATGTGAGGCTATTATTGAACATGTTAATTGGGGAGCCAGTTCTTTCTGAAGTTCGTGTAAAACGCAGCCTGGGATGTTGTCCGGTCCCATGGATGCTGTGTTTTTGCCTTTAGAGAGTGCAGCTTTTACCTGCGTAGTGATTACAGGGACTCTGCATTCTTCCTGTATAGATATGGGCCCTTTAGGGGGTGAGAGGGGGCTAAAGTTAGCACTGAACCGATCTGCCAGGATGTTGGCAATATCAGTTGGTTCTGTAATTTTCGTGCCTTTGTGCTGTAACTCAGAGCAGATCTGGGTGTTGCCATCTAGATTCTTGACATAGCTATAGAATGCTTTGTGGTTGTCCTTGGATTTAGTGGCGATTTTGTTTTCATAGCTAGCTTTGGAGGATCTTATAAGGGATCTCAGCTTCTTACTGAGGCTGACTAGGGAGCTCCTCCACTCATGGTATTTTACTCTCTTTTGCAACTGTTTCTTCCTTCTGTTGTGCAGTTCATTTATCGCAGGGGACCACCAGATTGGCTTCCTTTTTTTGGAGGATAGCGTCTTGGTTCTGTTTGAGATAGCACAATCCATGCACTCGTGTAAGATTCAGCAGTTGTAACTGTATTGTCCATCTGCATGGGTGTCATGAAGTTCACCACTTCTGTCTTAGGCAAGAAGTTGGGTTTGGAGACATTTTTTACTGTGGTTTCCTTAATGGGGGTGGGGGCGGGATGTGGATATCAAGGATGATAAGCTTATGGTCAGATCGGACCAACAAGAAGTTAACTTCAGGTGTGGAACATCGGTCACTCATGTTGGTAATGACTAGGTCTAGGATATTGTTGCCCCTGGTGGGGGTGTGAATAAGTTGATCTAGGGCACTGGAGTTTATGAATTCCAGAAAGCGTTGAGCTAAGGAGTTGGCACACGAGTAGTTTTCCCAGTTAATGGTGGGGTAGTTGAAGTCGCCCATTATTAGGGTGTTTGGTTGAACCCTAATATTTTCCAGTACATCAAGAAAAGAGGAGTGGGAATCCTGGGACATGGTGGGGGATCTGTAGCAAGCTACAATTTGGATTGCAGTTTTGCCCAGAGTTAATTGCACTTGGATAACCTCGGATGCATTATGCTGAGCAACTAGCCTGGAGGTGTGGATATCCTTAATGAATATGGACACACCTCCGCCTTTGGTGTTTTGGTCCAGGTTACATGACCGAAAAGTGTAGTGCAGGGGTGCTCTCTGGAGCCTTGAACCAGGTCTCAGTCACTGCACAGATATCGATGTTCTCCATTTTAAGGAGTGCCTCGAGTGAGTGCATTTTGAGATTTTAGCATTGAGTAGCATTACCTTCAGATTTTGTTTGCCTGTTCCTGTTATGGTGGTGAATTTGTTATTTGAACCCTGCCTAAAAAAGGCACTATAGGGGCAGCAAGAGCCTTAGCTAGTATCCGGAATCCCAGATATGGGATATAAGGTATGCTGTGTGCACAGATTTGCCCTCATCAATGGCCCCGGTCACATTTTCAAAGAAATCTACCAGGTTTAACGGGCAGGATCTGCCCTTGACAAAGCCGAAATGGGTTGGATCCAGTGTTTGGAGGTCGCCTATGTCTTTATTTATGAAGTCCATGGATGATACGTTCCATGGCCTTACAGGTGAGGCTGGTCAGATTTATGGGTCTATAATTCCTCAGGTCTGTTGCTAAGCCACCTTTGTGGAGGGGAATAACTGTTGTCGTTTTCCATTCCACAGGAACCTAGACTGTGATTAGGCTGATTGAACAGGGTACTTTAGAAGACAGCCTGGGATGCTGTCTGGTCCCTTAGAGGCTGTGTTGTTTGCATTAGACAAAGCTTTAATGACCTGCGCTTCAGATATGTAGGGTGGAGGGGAAGTTGGGGGCAAGGTTTATGATAAATTTGGAGGGGATAAGAGAGTGAAGTTTTTGCCAAATCTGTCTGCCAGCAGGTTTGCTATCTCTGTGGGATCAGTGTGTACGATACTGTTAGTTACTATTTCGGCACATGCTTAGGTCCTACCTTTTAGGCTAAGTACGTAGCAGTCAAAGGGCTTATGGTTAGCCTTGGCTGTGATTGCTAAGTTTTTATCAAAGTTACCCTTAGAGGATTTGACATGTTGTCTTATTTGCCTGTTGAGGCTGAGGAGGGTGCATTTCCATTCTTGGAAAAAATTAGTTTTCCTCAACAGGAACTTTTCTCATTTGTTGTCAGGTTTGTTAATGCTGGATGTCCAACAGGATGGCTTGTTTTAACTTGGGGCTCTGGCTTTGATTCTCTCTGGAACAGCAGGGTCTATACACTTATACAAGTGATTGTACAGGGCTTTAGTGTAAGCTTTGGTGTAGTTACCACTTCTATCTGGGTGTGGGGCCTGGAAAGCATTTATACTTTCCACGAGGTGGGTATAGTTTGCCTTGGTGAAGTTTTTTAGTCTGACTTCACCCTTTGAGAGCTATGATGGTAGTACCAGTTTGAAGGTGACTGATTTGTGATCAGATTTAACTAATGAGGGTCCAAAATTCACGGTGGTGCATCTGTTTGCATGTTGGTGAGGACAGGATCTAGTACATTTGTTCCTATTGACAAAAGAATCAAAGTGCAACTACAGCAAAATCACCAAATTCACTTAAAACAGTGGCACTGATGGTCAATAAAGACTGGAAGATACAGATTTAGTGTAAAAAAAATGTAATTTCTGCTTTTGTCTCACCAAGACTTCATCAGAAAAGCAAATGAAACAGTAAAACTGAAGCTGCACATCTTAAACACATTCCTATTACAAACAATTAATCAATTAACCAATGAAATTCACGTTAGCTCAAAACCATTCATGAATTTAAAAAGATATACATCTTATAACTATTTCAAACTCCTAAGAACAAGTAAATAAAAACGTTACTACCAGACACTGTACAATAAAAAATAAAGGAAAAAGTAATTTTACATTTTCCCAATAGTGAACTTTCTATATTTCAAGAAGCATTTGATATTTATTGCATCATTTAATCCTGGCTTTTTGTCTGCCCTCAACTTTATTTGCCAAGAAGTCTCTCTGCTCTATCACATTTTTAAAGTCTTCTCCCCTGGGATCTGCCTTAACCACCTCCAAAATTGAAAACAAAAACTTCTTAAATTTGTTACAGACAAATGAATGCTTATACAGGGCATTGTTCTCATCCTTAATTTTGATACTAAATACATGTTCTCTCATTCTTTCCATCAAGGTGTGTGTGGTCATTCCTACATAAAATGCTTTGCATCCACTGCACAAAGCAATATATACTAAACCATTTACTTTACAAGTTAAATGACCTGCCACTTTAATGGTATGTTTAATGTGGGGTAAGTTTACAAATGGCCCTTCCAAGATATACCTACAGAAGTTGTAATGTCCACACTTAAACATCCTTGTTTTGTGCAGTGGATGCAAAGCACTTTATGTAGGAATGACCACACGCACCTTGATGGAAAGAATGAGAGAACACATGTATAGTATTAAAATTAAAGATGAGAATAATGCCCTGTATAAGCATTCAGTTGTCTGTAAAAAATTTAAGAAGTTTTTGTTTTCAGTTTTGGAGGTGGTTAAAGCAGATCCCAGGGGAGAAGACTTCAAAAATGTGACAGAGCAGAGACAGATTTGTTGGCAAATAAAGTTGAGTGCAGACAAAAAGCCAGGATTAAATGCTATAACAAATATCACATGCTTCTTGAAATATAGAAAGTTGACTATTAGGAAAATGTAAAATTACTTTTTCCTTTATTTATTATTTTTTTATTATACAGTGTCTGGTAGTAACGTTTTTATATACGTCTTCTTAGGAGTTTGAAATGGTTATAAGATGTGTCTTTAAATTCATGACTGGTTTTGAACCAACATGAATTTCATTGGTTAATTGATTAATTGTTTGTAATAGGAATGTATTTAAGATGTGCTGCTTCAGTTTTACTGTTTCATTTGCTTTTCTGATGGAGTCTTGGTGAGACGAAAGTGGAAATTAATTTTTTTTTTTTTACGCTAAATCTGCATCTTCTAGTCTTTATTGACTATCAGTGCCACTGTTTTAAGTATATTTGTTCCTCTTGTTGGGGTTTGAACAATTTGTTCCATGGCATTTGAGTTAACAAAGACAAGGGGCTTTTGTGCTAGTGAGTTAGGCTTCCCAGTTGTTTGGTGGGATAATTGAAATCCCCCATGACCAGAGTGTTTGGTAATACTTGGATTGACTCCAGTTTGGTCAAGTAGGTCTTGTCCACATCATAATCCATGAAGGGGGTTCTATAATGAGCTATAACTTGATTGGAGGGCTTACCCACAGTAATGCGAACTTGGAGTAGCCCCATGGAGTCGTCCTAACTAGGTGGGAGGTGAATTTATCTCGAATATAGAGATAGAAACACTGCCTTCTTTGCTTTTCACACATTCGTTTTGTGGTTTGAAGGTGTGAAAGGCATTGCAGCTTTGCAAGGCCAGGGTACTCTGAGGCCTTGAAGCATGTTTCTGTGGCTGCACTGACATCTACATCCTCCAGTGGCAGGAGTGCTTCCAGGGTGTGCAGTTTTTGGTTTAAGCTCCTAGTGTTTAGCAGCATAACCCTTATTTTGTCATGATTGGCAAATTTCATGTCAGCAATTTTGTTTTTGAGACCTTACCTAAAAAAAAAGCACTATGGGGAAGGCAAGAGCTTTTGTCAGCAGCTAAAAGCCTGGTGGTGCCAGGTGCAAACTGTCTCTGGCAAAGCAGCAAGGTTTGTTAACCATGTCTTCCCAGGCTGACAGAAACTGGATCCCCTTGGAATGATACCAAAAACTAAGCCAATTATTGAAATCGATCATTTTTTTCTTTATACTGTGGCATTATTCTAGGTGAGAGCAATATGTTGTTCAAGCCTGCCTGGGACAAATACTCAGAGAGCTCAATCATGTCTCTCTTCATATAGTCTACTGAGGTACGTCTCAGGTCAATCACTCCAACATGACCTATCACAGAGTCATAATGGTAGTTGCCAAGAGACCTGACTGCATGCATGATCCGACTAATCCTGGCACTGGACAGGCAGCGGACTGTGACTTTCTCCTCATCTAATCTGGTGAGTGGGACATCCGTGTCTCTCTATCGAATCTCCAATGACAAGAAAATTTGGTTTAAGAGTGTTACACCTTAAGGGCTTGGTAGGTGAGACACTGGTATTGCTATGTGTCTTGGATGCTGCGAGAACTGTTTTGAGTGCTAGACAGTACGGATTCAAGATTCTTGGTGTAGATACATCTCTTACACACTGTACTAGACTGAGTTATTAGTAGAGGTGTCAATGTACATGAGGCATTTGCTACACTGCCTCATGAGACCCAAGTCAACAAGGCTGGCAGGAGAAACAGGGGTGGTCTAACTGTCCATAATGCTAAGTTTTGAGAGCTGTTATCACAACAGGGATGCTTTCAGGACTGATCTGAGTGATGCTCTGTACATGGGTGTTTCTGATGGTGTTTTTGGCTGGTGGTTTAATGGGTCACAACTCACTAGCAATACTTCTTAGACCAGAAATGTACTAAAAATGAAGACTATACTAATGTACTCCAGGTGTATCGAAAGGAAAAAGTGTCAAAATTATCTGTCAGGCAATGGTGTACAATTATGTGGCAGTATGAAAAAAAAACAAGCAGAAACACGCTCAAATGTGGGGCTTAAATACCAGAAGCTAAAAACTTTTAAAAAATGTTTAAAAGTTCAAAAGAACCAATGAGGGTGCTTACTCCAAGTCTTAGACCAACCACCCTTCACCAGACAGGTTTCAATCAGCACACTTCTCTCACAAGGATGCAGAAGGGCCCCTTCTAATTAAAGATGGCTTGGAAATGTGCTCCGAGTACCACAGTCACTACAAATAGACCCACATGCAAGTTGCAACAAACCTGTATATGGGCTATGGTACAGCTGCTAGCTATACTAATTTAGGCCGGAAACACTAAACATTATTTAAACAGCAGAAAAACAGTAGTGAGACACTAACAAATGTTACAAACAGCAAAGAGACACTATAGAATGTTTTAAACAGCAAATAAGTTATTTAAAAACACTGCTTGGCAGGAAAACCGAACAAACAGAAGAGATGCTTAGCAAACAGTGAAAAGTAGCAACAATTACTTTGCAATCAGTGAAAATACTGTAAAAGAATAAAATAAAAAGCTTTGCAAACAGTGAAAACAGCAACAAAATACAATTTAACAGGCACAGTAAAGCAAACAAATGCAGTACAAACAGTGCAGTTTACAGTATTAAAAGAAGAACACAATAAAAAGTTAAGTAAAAAATATGCAACTTATGATTTTTGGGAAGCTTAAAAGACTAGTCATCTGGAATCTCAGTTCAGCTTGGTTCAAACAAGCAAAAAGTCCATTCAAATGTGGGGTTGTTTAATGTTTTACTTATTCACTGTCACACATTGGATGTGTGTTGTACATGTAATCTTTGTCAAATGTCTTTAAGGCAGTATATTTTTTTCTTTCTATTGCTAAATTGCATTTTTTACTTGCTATTATCTTTGCTATGTAACCTGGGTCATGGCTGGAACTGGTTTGCTTTCCTGATTAACAAAGTATATATAAATAAATACAAAACAGAAAAAAGGGGGGAGTGAACATGACAGAAATAATTAAGGAACTAGTAAATCACATTTTAATTCTGCATCATTCAGGAGATAAAAAAAACTCCCACTGAAGGCATTGGGAAGTAGCAGACAGACTGACTTTGGAGTCCTTTCTAGGATTAGTTTTCACCTGTACATGATACAGCAAGATTCATTTACTGCAGTGAGTTTTTACACATCAGGATGAGTGTGGAGAAAGGTCTGTCAGTTCCTTTAGAACTACAAAAGAATCATTTTACAAAAGCCTGCTATTTACCTACTTTCTTTATTGGAAGTAGCCAACATCTATTTATCGCATAGAACAAGCTCTGACAGGCACATTAATGAGGTTCACTCAAGGAAACACAAAACTAGGTTTTGTTACAGAAGGTGTGTTAGATGATGGTGCTTCATGCACATGCCATTCTATCTTAATGGCATAAGAAAACACCACCACTTCCTTATGTCTAGCATGACTAACAAAGAGGGCTTGAAATGTATTCTGAGAAGAAGGAATGAAACCAAGAAAACAATCATGTTACCAAGGCAGGTCCCGTCAGCTGCCATTTTCTGGGAAACATTAACATTATAAAATAAGCACTTTGTGTGATTTTTGAGGTATTAAAATAGATAAAAAAAAAAAAAAAAGATACAATGAATAAAGCTCATTTTTTGAGTTCTAAGGTGGAGTTTTCCTTTAAAGTAAACTAGGAGACCAGTTTACGCATAAAACAAAGAATAGTTATCAAAGAAACTCTCTCTGTGGAATATGAGATAAGGTTGACCTGCAGCTTGTAACTCATATACTCTTCTTGCACAGGTCAGAGCATTCAGCAAAACTGTTTTCCAGGTTAAGAACCAAGTCAGCCAGATAAGCTTGTTCAGATGGAGCAAGTGTTAGATCTTCTAACACAAAATTCAAAACCCAAAGAGGAGCACAGCTTTTCCTGGAAGGCCTCTTACATAAAATCCATTTCCAAAAACATTTTGACACAAGATTTAATTGAAAGAGGGTGATCCACGAGAGAGAGACTGTAAAATCAGAAAAACACTAGCCCTGAATGGATACTGTTTTGTTGTTGTTGTTGTTGGCACAATTAGAGAACTTTTCCCAATTGCTAATATACTATTTTCTAGTAGTAGGCGTTCGTACCTCCATTAATACCTGCTGCATGTCCTCAGAAAACATACATCTAAAAGGCACTAAGAACCTAACATCCAGGCAGCCAGTTGCAGTTGTTTGGGATTGAGATACCCCTGATCTTGTATGAGTAAATCCACTGTTGTCTGGGCCAGGAAGGAATCACCACAATGATTTTTGGGGGGGAGTCCCGACTCTTCAAAAGCATCCTAGATATCAGTGGAAAGAAAATTCCTGTCCAGGGAAAAGTTCTCTTGTCTAGGCTTATTTGCATGGAGTCCTGGAACATAATTTTGTCAGTTGACTGTATAGAGAGTAGACAAAAAGGTCTACCTGAGGAACTCCCCACAAATTGATCAAATTTTGGAAGATCCTCTGATTCAGTTTCCATTTGTGAGGGTCTGCCTCAGTCCTGCTTAGCTTGCCTTCTGCACAAGTTTGATCTGATGGAATGTAAGATGCCTGTAGACTAAAATGGTGTTGTAAAGTTATATCCCATGTGAACACGGTTAGCCTACATAGGATGTAATATCTGGTTCCACCTTGCTTGTTTATGCAACACATCACTGTGGCATTGTCTGTAAACACTTTTAGAGGTCCCAGGGACCACACCGATGATCCAGGCAGTTGACAGCATTTATAAGAGCTAACATATCTTTTATGTTTGTGTGTTTTGGTCCACCTTTTTTTGTCCCAAAGACCCAACACTTTGTCCATTGACACTGCTCCCCAAGCAAAGTCTGAGGTTTCTGTTGTGAATGACCCCATTGCAACACGAGGAAATAATGGGAGACTTGGATTCTGAGAAATGTGATGTCTCCGCTATCTGATTTCCCTTTTTACAAACCCCTTGACTGAAATTTGAACAGGCAATGGATGCTAATATTAGGACCAGAGAGAGATTAAATACTACTGTATTTTTCTCATGCAGAGTCTTCCAAGAGGTATCATGAGTATCATAGATGCCATCAGATCCAACATTCTGAGGTTCTCCCTGAATGAGATAGAAGATTGACAGGAAAATTCCTAGAATATTTCTAAATATAGATTTATTTTTTTCCTGTGGAAGAAAAGCTCTTTATACTGAGGTGTCTAGTAGTAACCCCAGAAACACAATCCAGTCAGACTGAGTCAGAAAAGTCTTGAGTATTCTCTTGGAATCTCAGCTTGAGTAGAAGATCCCAACAGAGATTCCTGACACTTTGAAAAAGACTCTGCAAAGACACAAATATGGAAAAATGTGGATACCCTTTAGTCTGCAATGGACTACTACAGGAGCTAGACACTTTGCGGACACTCCTGGAACAGTGGATAGCCCACAAAGGGTATAAGACAGAGAACTGGAAAGATTGTGTGTGCCTGGATCACATTAAGAAAATGCCTGAAATGTACATGAATAGGAATGTAATGTAATGATATGCAGCTTTTAAAATCTATGGTTACTAGAAAACTCAAATAAGAAGGGATAACAGCTTGTGAAGTGAAAGCATTTTGAATTTGGGCACTATCACAAACTGGTTCAGGAAAAAAAAAAAAAAAAAAAGGAACGGGTCACCAGGAATATTCTGCAGTAAAATCTTTCCCCTATTTGAGGGGGAAGAACACCTTCTATTGACCCACCTCAAGACAGCATGCGATGTAAAACAGGAGGAAACAGAAGAGTCTGGTCTGGTGGACAAACAGGAACCCCCAGGAAAGGAGGAAGTTTCTCCCACTACCATTTGTAGCATTCATGGATCGCTTTCAGAACCCATTTGTCCATGAATTAATGGACTGCCAGGGACGGGGGGCAAGGTACCTCATATAGTGAATTTGACTTCTTTGACTGTCCTTTCTTTTGGGGAGTTCTTTTTGAACCTCCCTGCCATGCTTTTTAAACGTCTACATACCCACAATCTGCTGAGGCTTTTTTTGCCATACACTGAAGCACAGAATGCCATAGAAAACTTAAGAGAAGGATGTTAAAAAGTTTGAGAAATTTCTTGAAACAGCTTTCCTCTCCTCATCACAATTAATAACCTTTGCAAAAGAAGGTCCAAAAACTATCTCTATCCAAAGGAGAATTCAACATTTTATTTTGACACCTTCTTGGAGGGTCTGAGAATGTAGCCAGGCAAACCACCTTAAAACAGTATCAGTAGCCACAGCTTGGAAAGTAGCATTTCCAAAAATATTAAACACATTTTAAATGAGTAGTGACTTCAGAAACAGAAGAAAGCTAAACTACCCAATAGAGACTTTTCCTCACAAGAGGAAACTTGAAGCCAAAACATTCCTCATAGTTTTATTAATTGGCAAGATACAAACCTGACCATTCAGAATTCTAAAAATCAAAGTTGTAGAAGCATACCCTGCTTTCCCAAACTTATCAAAACCTTTCCCATCCTTATCAGGATTGGAATTAAAATATTTAGCAGCAGCTGGATTTACTAAGGCTATACCTGCTGGGCCAGGTCTGGGATTGGTGTTTAAATACTTAAAAACACTAAGGAACTTATAATCTGTTTTCCTGGGCACAGTAGGCCGACTATCAGGAGAACCACAGGCAGTGACTATCTTTCAAGGTAGACAGTACTGGAGGAATAGCAGAAGGTTCTCAAATTTCCAGCTGTAACAATTCATAATATTTTCTTAGGGACTGAGAGGCCGCAGTATCCTCCCAGTGAAAAGATTGTTTCATTCTGGATAAAGTCTCACAGAAACAGAATCCCTCAGATACCACACTCTCCTCAAACCCTGAATCAAAATCCAGAAGAGGAAAAAAACTGCAACTCCACTTCACTATCCCCTACAGACTCCCTTTTTTGAACCTCTTCAGAAAAAAAAGAATTCCCTTTTCTTTAACCAGAAGCAACATTAAAAAAAGGATAAAGATTGAGCACAAGACCCTGAACCAAGCGTGATAAATCCTTCCTGTCCAGAGTAACTGAAATATGCGAAGATACGTTTAGTTTTCTGTCTCTTTTTGACAGGAAATTAGGTTCATAGATTAGTACTAGGCTTACTGCCCTTGTGGGCCATTTTAAGCCTAGCCATTTACCCCATGTGCGACTCAAACCCTGCACCTTGTGTCTGTAAGGCAAACACCTTAACTGTTATGCCAACCTCCAACCCGGTATTTCCAGCAACAGCTTCCCCAGGGAAGGGCACAGCATTCTTGTTATTCCCTGCCCCTTCTCCCATTACAAAAAAGACAGGCTCTCTCTTGCCCACTGAGGGAACCCCAACATCCACAGAGGATAACCCCAGTCCGTGGTGGCTGTACAGACTACACCAAAGGGATATAATGAAAGAGATGAGTAGTCTGAGGAACCAGCTTTGCCCACAGCAAAGTTATCCACCTGCAGCTAAGGCAAAACACCAGCTTGCTGTGGTGGGATATGCTGCCTGTCTTTTTTTGTAGCTGGAAGAATGCCCGACTGAAGGACCAGTACTTTGTTTCATGGTCAATCCGAAAATGGCACTTATTTCCTGGAGAAGCTTAGCAGCAATAGTCAGGAAAACAGGATAGTTGTCAAATGTAACTTTTTCTCAGAAAAAAACAACGCTACCAAATCGCTGAACACCAGAAAAGCACAAAACACTTTGTCATTAGCTTTCATCCACTTTAATGATCAGAAAAAAAACAGTAAAAAGCACTTTAAATAGTTAACTTGAGGCCCAAAAAAGTTTCTCCACAGAAAAAAATATATAGTTTTCCAACTTTTAACAACTTTTTGTCACAAAATAAAAGTGTGCTTCCACTTAAAGTACATAGATACATAAAAATACATAAATGTCATGAGACAGTCAAGAAAAATATTTATGTATTTCTAGGAAAAAGTATTTTTCTTGACTGTCTCATAACATTTATGTATTTCTAGGAAAAAGTGTCATGAGACGTTCAAGAAAAATACTTTTTCCTAGCTTAAAATAGTTTGCTTTTCAGAGAAAGTATGTTTTAACAAGTAAAATAGTAATGTGGAAGGGTTATATCTGCCTGGTAATGGTACAGCATTGGTCAACCATTAATCCTCAAAGCATGCAGAAGAGCACTTTTCTTGGCAGCAGGAAAGTTCTGAAGGGCTTGTTGCCTAAATCTAACCTTTAGTCAGCTCTTTCTTAGAATTAGCAATTTTTCCAAGTATCCAAAGTGGGTCTTTTTTTATAGAAACATGACTTTGCCTGACAAATCAAACCCACAAACAATATAAAGGACTGGATTTTGTGTGCGTTTCCAAAATAAAAGCTCACTCTTGTAGAATTGGAGTTGTTTCTACTGTTTCACACAATATTAAAGTGCTTAAGATAAACATAAATGTTTTATGCAAACATTTATGGAAACTTAAGAAATATTTTTCCTCCAAAATCTCAGAACATTTTTTTTTCTTTCTTTTTTGAGGATTCGACTATCCAAATAGGGAATGTCCTGAATGATAAAAAAAGACATGTGGTAATACTGTCTCTCCAATTAACATTTCTGCAGTAAAAAATGTACCAAGAGTTCAAAGAGGTATCACCAGAGTAGGCTGCAGCACAGAAGGTGATAAGATGGGATGCATTTGTACCATATCTATTCATCTACAGCCATATTTTATTTAACTTCTTGTCTACAGTACAAGATGTCTGAAATTAGGCATCAGTGTAGAAAGACAGATATGCTCAACGTGCAGACAGTATGCTGGATGTTGTGAAAAGGAAGTCTTAACAGTTTTCAGTATGTCATTTACCAATAGCCCATTTTAGTCAGTGCTAATACAGTAATAGGCTTAACACTTTTTAAGTCTCATCAGGTGGAGCTGTAACATATCGTTGTAGTATTTGTTTACAGCTAGGTACTGAACTTGTTGAGAGGTGGTAGAACTGTATTAGATGGAAAGACAAGCGTTGCATCTGAAGTAATCTGTAAGCTCTAAGAAAAAAGTGAATAGTTAAGCAATAATCCAGGACTGTGTGGGATATATACATCAGGATTTACCCAGGTCCAGCTTGATCACGAGGGCAAGGCCAGAATGAGTAAACAAAACCAACCATGGGTAAGGTGTGGATTACTGCTTTTATTTCAGAAAGAAAATACTAACTTTTCTTAAATAATGCAATCATACAAAATTACTTCTGTCTTCCATTTTGTCTTCACTAAATTGACGTAATGCATGAGTCTGGGACTTACACTCCCATGCTTACACAGTACATGAGAAGAGGTGGGTAAAACATAATCTCCACTGCCGTTTGTTTAGGTATGTTTCTGTTTTAGTTCTGTATAACATACTTTATTTTTCTCATATTTTGGTGCGTTGTCAGTAACATCAATACAAAAAAGTCTGGCTGCTCAACAGTACTTCAGTGGCCAGACTTTTTTCTATTGCTATATGCTCGATTTACAATGGGCATGATGGTTGGGCTGTCCAATCAGAGTGCTTATTTTTGAACAGCAATGAGCTGCTATTGTATAATTTATGTTCAGTAGATGCAAATACTTTCCTATTCTCTGACAACAGCATTACCTTGGAGTTAGTAATAGTAGAGAGGCAAGGGTGGGAGGGAGGCTTGCTTCCCTACAAAACACTGGTAAAATAGTCTTTTTGGCAGAAGTATGTGGATGTTAGCATTTTTTTTTCAACTTCATGGATATTACAGGTAGCCAACCTCTTTATGCAGAGCTTTTATGTACTGACCATTAGGTATATGGTTTGTATGGTGATTTCATCCAAAACAGAAATGCGTCTAAGCCAGTGTCACAGAAGTTTTTTTTTCCTTAACTTTTACTATTGTATCTATGTTCTGTAAATTAAACATTTTCAGCTCATGCTGCAGTTTCAGTAAAGGTCTGTTAAATCATATTACGCCTAGCACTGAAAATTGCTATATTTACTAAGAAATGTTTTACTAAAGCTAAAGTACTGAATGATAAGTAACAGGCTTGTAGCCACAGGTTTAGAGGTATATCAAAAGGAGATTACTTTTGCTATACAAAGTAAATGTGATTATTATGGAAACAGTGTGTCAAGTTTTTTATACTAAAGAGTTGCAAGAAAGGAAAAAAAGCTTTTTCAATGTGCAGATAATAAAGAAAAAAAAAAACTTTGGCCAAGCATTTTAATGCAGATACAAGTTAATTATCTCTTGCTTCTAAAGGACAAATTATCTTTATTCTTTTATATATGTATGGTATCTCTTTACAAACTCTCATGGACAATGTACTTGCCGTAGCATAGTGAAATGCAAATGATCAGGTACCTTCCATTACTCCTAGGGTTAATATAATTTCAATAAAAGGATGCAGGTCACAGATTCTCCAAACACTTTCAACATAAATCTGTACCTCTATCTGGACAATATACAGTAAAAGAGACCTGGCGTTCATATGGGACTGATGTATGGGCTTGCTGATACTTTGAAGTTGCAAAACAGAACCTTCTTTGTTAATAGTACAAGGTTAAATTAATATGCAAAACAAAAGGAGAAATAAGGGCTTGTCCAGCTTCAAAATAGCATTATCAGATTTTTTTCAAAGGTTTCTTCAGTATAAAACCATTTCAAAAGTCTCCTTCAGTATAGTACCATATGGATCCTGTACATTAATCGCTTCTAGCCATACCTCCCAACCTCTTAGCATTAAAAATCTGAACAAAGAAAGAAATAATGGGAGGGCCAAAGGGCCAAAAATAGAGATAGATTTTAAATATTGCTCTTATAAACAGTTTATAAAATAATGGGTTTTGTATTAGCATACATTTTTGAAGGCTATCAAGTCTAAAACTCTACTGCCCGTCATTATTAGTGACTTCAATATTCAATAATTTGCCAGAAACACACAGATTTTATTAAAACAGATGAAAAATAGGAGGCAAAAATCTGGGCATTTGAAAGGTATGAGACTCTAGCACGTGCATGTTGTATGTTGGAGATAGTAATAGCAGCCAGTAATATAGGTGCCTATACTTGGAAGTATATTAACTGGTGGAGACTCAACACTTTTAAAGATCCCTTCAAATCCATGTTTTGGCATAATGGTCTGCTAACTAGCATCTTCTTCAGATCTCAGTAATATATTAAAACAGAAAGACTTCTGATCATGACAGCATAGATGCAGGGGAAAGGAGAGTGGCAGGGATGAACCTGCTCATCCTTATCAAATGTTAAGTACATAACTTTATCTCATAACTTGTGTGGAATGGCCTTAGGTGAGAAGATAGTATGTGCTACTAATCAGAGTAAAGTAGCTGTTCTGACACTTAATAGTATCATCCTCACATTGAGTATGTTGAAATGGTAATAGTAACAGTAGCTTAAATAGGACCATGCAGAAATCACAGTTATATATTTTGCTGAAATCACTGTCTGCAAATATTGAAAAAAAATATTTTTTCAAGGGGGAGGGACAAGCCACCCTGCACCTCCAAGTGGGGGAACAACCCTCACCCCCTGAACCTAAATGTACTTGAAATTACACAACAGAGGAGTAAAGGGGATTCTCCACTACTGCTGAAAATGCTTTTGCAGAAACAGTTTCACCCAAACAGCACTCTCAGAAACTACAGGTTGATAAACTGACAGCTTCTCTCTGCAATTCCCCTCCTTTAAGAACTAGCCAGTGTTAAGGAGGTACCAGCCATCCTTGAAATGGTATTAGTGAAATACATATTGTGTTTACTGCTGATGAGGCGTAAGCTAACACTAAAAATATTACAGAATTATATGTTGGGTCTACTGTTTGAATAAGTTAACATCAGAAGATATCTACTTTATTTTCAAAATGCAACAGCACAGTCCACCATTTTTAACAATCACCCTAGATTCTATCAGGACCATTTTATATGCACCCTAAATCAATCATCAATTCCACAAGTTTCCGATTACATGACTCATTGAAAGGCTTTTCCATGCATCTACAACACACTAAGGAGAAAAATCATCTCTCCTCTAAACCATTATTCCTCCATCTTCTTTGAGCTGTCATTTTTCCACCTTCAACCTATGCCCCTTTTTCTTTAATGTCCCTTCTTCTGGAAGAAATAGCTGTCATGGACTTCACTATCTCGCAAGACAATTAAAAGTTTCCATTAAATACTCCCAACTCCACCACTGCTCCCATGATGTTTAAATCTACTCACACTATTTCTGCTGCTCTACTTTGCTCAAACATCACTGTATCAAAATCTCCAAATTGATGGTCTCCAGAAGAGTCTACTAAAGGTGCTGGCTTGCTAGTAGTTCTAAACAAACTTGCCTGCTGCCACTTTCTCACAAAGTCAAGTTGTCCAACTCCCACCAGCCCACTCTGACTACTTAATCCTCCCAACATCTGACCCTATGAAACTACACAGTCCTTCCAGATGCCTAACTCTAAATCGGAGTCCTTGATCCAAATTCCCCAATTACTTCCCAAACCTAAAACTCTCCTGGCACTCCCTAACCGTAAAACTCTCCTCCCACTCCCCAAACTTAAACAGTCTTCCTGATCCCTGCCCTAATTTACACTCCCGCACCCTTCCACTCCCTTCTTCCCAACAGCTGCAACATTATCTAGCTTGGACAGGCATAATGTACAACAACAACTTGCCTACACTCCTATCCTACCTTGACTGCAAGTAGCAGATTGTACATGCTACGAGATGCTCTAGTCTCTAGCTTCAAGAAAGTGGTCTTCCAGCACTTCAGATTAGAGTGCAGTACTCCCTCCCCCCAGGACTGCAAATAGTATTCCAGGTATGGCCTCATCATAATGTATTATGTTAAGGAAAGTACTTTAATTAGCAGCTCTACTATGAGGCATACTGCCGTCAAGACAGCATATTGTGTTTATTTTGCAATTCCTTTCCAGGAGACTGCAATATGATGATTGTTTATTTAAAAAAAAATCTGTTTGAAAGTCCAAGGGAAGCATTAACTTGCTCTTGTAGTACCTTGTGGTTTGAAGTGTAGAACATGGCACTCAACTACTAAGCTGCAACAACAACAAAAAAAAAATAGTCCATATAAATTTAAATCTAATTATCCATTTTATTGTCTGAACGTTATGTAATCCAACACATACAGCTGCAAAAAAAGACAATTCAATTCCTGGTAAATCAATGAAAAGTACATCAGTTTACTTAGTGAAGGGCACTATAGGCAATGCAAAATAAATTTTATAATTAGTTTACTGTACAACAACTTGCAATACCTTAAATGCTACTACTGATGGCCTTCCCTTTTACATCATACCCATTTAGAGCACCCAGTCCTTTCAGAATTACTGCAAACTGCTGGCAAGCATAGAACAACATTATATGTACACATGCAAAATGGTTTGTATTATTACTTAATCAAGAAATTTGAAATAATGGTAGATTTTAAACATTTTGCAAAACAATGGATACAAACACAAAATGAGTGTAATATAAAAATGTGAGCACTTCCATGATAGTCACATACTGGAACAGCTTTATGCACCTATCAAGTAAGCCATTATGATTAGCAAACAATAAATTAATGGGAAAAGGCCTAATTCACCGATATACACACATGAATTTAAAAAAATACCATTTTTTATTTTCTTTCTCAGATGTACACGAGCATTTTAAAAGGCAATCAGACAACCAAGCTGAATTATTACTGCTGCCACTCATTTCCCTAATCTGAAGCACTTAAGAATGACTAAACTTACCACTATTTAGACTGTTGTATGGTTATAGAAAGATTTGAAATATGGGACCATTTCAACTAACAAAGAAAAAAAGCTTTGTTTTCAGAAAGCAGCCCTGCCCCTCTGAATAGTTTTGTCACTATATTAAACAGGATGGTCAGAAAATGTGATACATTTTTGGGTGCAACGATCATTCCAAGGTGAACTAACAATGTCTGCCAAACCAGTGTCCCCATTTCAAATATCTTCTATTCCTTCATTATTGTAAGCTAAACACTACTTTCACATTAGCAAGACATAAGCAGGCCAGTGTTCCAGATTTACTAAAGTGTAGCTGTCCCCAAAAGCTAATGGAGCTGACATCCTCAACATAACAGCAAAATACTGAAAACTACATTTATTTTCACATCCATCTTACAAATTATCAATAATCAAAATAAGCACGTGCAGTCTTTCTTGGATCAATATGACATAAAACAGTCTTCCTCAGTATTCTCTGAATATGCAAGACTCACAAATACAAAATCCCATGAGTACAATCACTAAAATCTAGAAAGAAAGAATGTTTTATATATATATATATATATATATATATATATATATATATATATATATATATATTTATTAAGGTTGACATTTAACCTGTACCTCAGAGAATTCCTCTACAGAAATCTCACATTAGTATACACAGGAGACAGGGTTGGGGTGTGGCTTCCCTCCACATGTTAGAGATACAAAGCCCCCATATAAAAATCATTTACAGTAATACTGTGAATTTTGATATTAATTCTTTTTAAATTTGGTTGCCCTTTAGTGTTTGCAGTTCTGTGATTTGCATTTGTGGGTCTTTGGACTTCTGTCATGGACTCATTCTTTATCAAAGAAGGCAAAATTCTGCATTAGTACACAAGAGTCATTACTTGCCCTTTACCAAAGGTAACTTGCAAACTTTGCAAATTCAAAAAGACTGGCTTCATTTAAAAAAAAAAAGGCTATGGTTAGGGTAACGCGACAGATGCTACACAGCGTCTGTTGGTAGTATATGTCATTAATACTCTTGGTCCTAATGACGTTCATGTAATCAAAAGCACAAAAGTGATGGAGAACGATTGCAGAAATAGCGGAGATCAGATCCCCTTGGGGAAAAAAACACAACACAACACACACAAAATTACTTCTTTTGCTTCTTTTTTTTAGGTTTCCGCACTCTGTTAGGGTTTGGAACCAGTTTCTTCACTTTCAGGGGCTGTAGCTGTAAAACATCTTGTTTATTAGTATCCAAGACATCTTCTGTATGTTTACGCTTCTGACTAACAGTCACAACTGTTTCTTGTGAAGGAGTCCCATTGGCCTCCAAAGCATCCTTATCACCCAAAAGATCAAGGGATTCATCTACTGCTTCCTCCTCTGCTTGTGTGTGTTGTATCCATGGAACTTGCAGAGAAGGCACTTTGGGAATGATCACGTTCACAGCATCTGCAAATGTCCCAGCATCCCGATGGAAGCCAAGTGCTAGGACTGACTTCAAGCCGATTAAAGGTGCCACATTCTCACTTAACCGTGGGACTTGACAAGCAGGTACAGCTCGACTTGCACTCAGCTGAATCAAGTGTCTGGTCATCAGTGCAGGCTTTACAGATTTACAAACAAGAACTAAACACAGCTGATCTTTTTCCAAAGCTCGGGTAACTTCATTGATTCCAATTGCTAACCGTTTTCTTATTTCTAAATCAGACCATCCAAGATGTGCTTCACTACCTTTAGTTTCTTTGCTAACCACTGTACTTGGACAATCATCATCTTGTTGATCTTCATTAACCTCTGCTTCTTCACCAGCTGGTTTTCTTAAAGCATCATCCTGCTGTTGATCAGATTTACTTCTTGATTTCCGTTTTTTAGTAAAAGTCCTTTTCTTCTTTGGCCGCTCAAGTTTTTTAAGCCCAACCTCTGTAATCGTATCCTTCAAGATCTGTAAAATGAAATGCATATCTCCTCTCTCCAGTGTGTTCCATTCAATATGATATGGGTTATCTAAACTGTTTTTTACTGGGACTTGTTTTGCTTTGCGGACTGCACCCTTCCCAGTCTGAGAAGCAGACGCCATTTTCAGAAGTTTATATGACAAATGTTCAGACAGCTGTCAGTGCTGAAAAGTTCAAACACCATAACAACATGACCTGTAAAGAGAGGGGAAAAAAAAGAATTAGTATTTCTCTTTCAACATATCAACATAAACAGCTTAGATATTCAGTACTAACTACATGTAAAATAGGTAAACGATAAGAGTTAGTTACCACTGTTCCCTTAACTTTGCAATATGTTTTCTATATCTTGTTTCCACCTAGCCAAGTCTCCTTTGTTCATCGTACTACAACCAAATGCAAAGGAACTGTGCATGCCATTCAGCTCAAGCCCTTTCTTGTTCCAGATAGAAAACTTCAGGTATCTAAAGCAACCTTACTATAAAATTCAAAATTGATTTCACTTGATGAGACCAAACTAAGCCTACAATACTGAGTGGACTGGTTACGGTTTCATGAGAACCTCTTCAGACCTTTTGGGCAGCTTGGCTGTTGTCTAGCTGCTGTAAGCTCTGTCCAGGGTATCTACCTAGGGAAGACTATAGCAACTGCACTGAACCCAGAGCATCTCAGTTAATGCTACTACTAAGGAAGCCACTTGGGATCAATGTTAATCTTTTGCTTCTGGTGAGAGAAGGAGCTAAGGATCATTGACTTCTAGCTGCATGCAGCTATGCTACACCAGCACCATCTCCACTACCAGACAGATAGTACCTCCAGTAATAAACTCAAAGCCTCACAGATACTACTCCTCCATCAGCCCACTTTAGTAAGCACCTAGAATCATTGGTTTGCTCTTTCCAACAGTCTCTATTGCCAGCTTGGTTAACACAGGAATCCTGAGACAATCGTTTCATACTTCTTGACGACAACCTCCTACTTAAACTTACAGTGTGTGAGACATGCAATTTTTTTATATTGGAGGCAAAGCTCTCACATGAAGACACTACAAACAACAAGCATCTCTAGACATTTATATGGAGTAAAATCTTTTGAGGTAGCTTTTCTGTAACTAGAAAAACAAAAAACTCTTGCCCATGTTTATACTTGCGATATGCTTGTAACAGTTAGGGAGAAACCTATACAGCAACTATGATCTCACGTTTGTGTCAGGCTTAGTGTGGAAATATGTGGAACTATCATACACAGATTAGAGCAAACACACAGACCTACATATGCTGAGGCTCTTAAAATTAACCTACCTAATCCACAAAGGCCATGTGAATGTAACCTAAGAAAAAAGTACCCTCAGCAACCTTGAAATATACTTATAAGAGTCAGTGTCTCAATTCAAAAGTCCATAAAGGTAAACATCCACACAATCCAACATCCTAGTCAGTGTGTCTCAAAATGGAGTCATCTTTGCACCATTCACCAGGGCTGTGCAAGCAAGGGTCATGATCAGATGCCTATTAAGTTTCATAATTCGCCACATCACAAAGGCACTCAAGTTCTTGCAACACAAGTACACATATAACACAATTACAGTACATGTGGGTGTAACTGATTTGAGATGTACTTCCTTGGATTATATGAAAAGACATGAAACTCTCTGAATGTGGGTCCACAGCAGGTATCAACTTTATTGACATTTGCTTACCAGGATGGTCTAACTGGGTCAAAAAGAACACATTTTCAGTGGAGGTCCAGGGAGGAAAAGCTCCAAATTACAAACTCTAACGCACAAACATTATAACAGTGAATACAGTGAGATACAAAATAAAAGTGAATGCAGTGAAACACAAAAAAGGGGAGGGTAGGGGAGATCTATGCCTGACATACAGGGCATTGTCAGACCCCACGCTGATGGACCTCCTGCACTGCCACAAAACAAAAAGCACCAGAATTACCTGTTCAAAGACTTAAACCTTGCCTGTGATATAAACAGGGTCTGGTGGACAGACAGGTATGTATCCCAGAGATTAACCCGTATGTTGAACAGGCTCCCCATCCATATGAAGTAGAGTTCCTCGCTAACCCAAATCAAGTGCAATTCAGACAACTGGATGGGGAACAGGAAATTCATCCTGGTTTGGCACCTA
>NC_056744.1:1163298875-1163457716 GCF_019279795.1 Protopterus annectens
TATTTGAGTGTCCCACTAGAAGAGGCACTGCATAGGTAGTTTGTAAAAAAAAAAAAAAAAAAACCTTGTGGGACTCCAGTGGGGTTAAGTAGAAAGGGGGAGATATGATGTGACCACTTTACGGATTGTTTTCGATCATATAGGTAACTGTAGAACCACTTGTAGCGTGGGAGGGGTATGGCCTAAGTTAGAGAGCCTGTCCAGGAATATGGAATGCAAGACAGTGTTGAATGCCTTAAGAAGGTCAAGAAATAGAGCAGATACAAAGCTACTTGCATCTCTAGCTAAGTTTACAGATTCGGTAAACGATAGGAGGGCTATGGATGTGCTGTGGCCCGGACGAAAGCCATGTTGGGTATGTGCAAGAAGATTGTTTTGCAGCAAATATTTCATTAGTTGTTGATGAATACATTTTTCTAGTATTTTGGAGATGGGAAATAGAATGGCTATAGGTCGAACGTTGGTAAGGTCAGTGGAGTTTCCCCCTTTGTGAACAGGGATGATAAGGGACATTTTCCAGATACCTGACACTAATGATTCTGAAGTAGATCTATTGAGTAAGGTGCTGACGAGGTGTGCTATGAAGTCAGCAGCTAATTTTAGGTATAGAAGGAGGGAGGTTGTCCAAGGAGGTACAGCAGGGTTTAAGCTTCTGCAGTAATCTTTTTAGGAGGCTTGCAGGTACTGGTTGTAAAGAGAAAGTGGTTGAGTTATTGGAAAAGGGTTTTGAGTTGTTAAGGGGGAGAAGGTCAGAACTAGACGAAGGGGCACTGTTAAGGGCAGATGAGGAGGAAGAGGAGGCGGGGCTGGAGTTGGGGGTTTTAAAGACTAGATTGTCTATGGATTGTATAAAGTGACTGTTGAAGTCTTTAGCAATTTGAGAGGGAGGGGCATTAAGTGAAAGGCATAGGTCTTTTTCTGCCCCTTGGTTAAGCAGGGTTGAGACAGAAGACCAGAATTTTTTTGAATTGCGCAGCATTTTTTCATTACTAAGAATGACGTCACAATATGAACAAAACAATGCTGACTTCAACAACTGGCTTAGCTTCTGGTGTCATTCAAAGGGGGTCCAATATATATCAACCTGGAATGGGATGGTAGACTATTCTAAAGGTTTTGCCAGGGCTTTCCCCATCTGCATCTATCCCCCCAAAGACTTTCACATATTGGGTAAAAACTTGTCCACTCCATAGTTTCTCAACAGCTTCTACACAACATAAAACAAAATCTGGATAAGATAAAGATATTGCTGCTCAACACTAGGAGTTTTAACAAAACCTCCACTCCCTACAAGTACTCCTTGCCCTGGAAAGCAACACGGATATATGCATCATCACAGAGACATGGTTCAAGAACACAGACAGCACCACATCACTGCAAGGTTTCAACACACACCACATGCTCAGGCCCGATACACTAGATGAAGGAAGGAATTAAAGGCAGTGCTGTCTCTATATTTGGAAGAAGAAAACAAAACACTTCACATCCAAACTAGTTAGACAAGATCTGGAACACCATCCAAACTAGTTAGACAAGATCTGGAACACCATACCTCTCAACTGTTCAGATTTTCACAGAATGTGCAAATTTTTGCTTCATATTTCCAGTTTGTTCCTCATAAAAATTATGGTTTTCTGGCAAATTATTGGGGACTGAAGTCAATAAATAATGGCACACGTTTCAGACTTTGTATCTTTCAAGAAATACATGCTAATTGTAAAGCCTATAAGGTTATAAGAGCGATATTTAAAACTTGTCCAAAACTTATCCCTGATTTTGAGGCTTTGTCCCCCCGCCATTATTTTCAACTCTGTCCAAATTTATGCTAATGTAAAACCTATAAGGTTATAAGAGCGATATTTAAAACTTGTCCAAAATTTGTCCCCGATTTTGAGGCTTTTTCCCCCCGCCATTATTTTCAGCTCTGTCCAAATTTCTTGCACTTAGATGTTGAGAGGTATGCATTCAGCTTACCATTAACAACACAACTTATCACATCATAACCAACTACAAGACCTCCTCTATGCTCCAATCCCATTCTCCTAGGAGAACTCCACTACTCCCCCCAATAACTGGGAGACATATACATACACTAACTTGCATGTCCAGAGATTTCTGGACTTCATCAATACAAACCTCTCTGGACCAGTTATTCTGCACAACAAAGTAGTAAAATCCTGCTCTTGGTACCACCAATACAGGACAGCTCTGCTTCTTAGCAACTGTAACTTCCACCATCGTCAAAATGAACCCCATATCATTTACTCACCTTAAGGCTGAAAATATAAAAAAAATGAACAACACGCTGGTTGTATAAGTGTGCACACCCTTAGACTAATACTTTGAAGCACCTTTTGATTTAATTACAGCATTCAGTCTTTTTGGGTAGGAGTCTTATTAGCATGGCACATCTTGATGTGGCAATAATTGCCCACTCTTCCTTACAAAAGCGCTCCAAATTTGTCAGATTGTGAGGGCATCTCTTGTGCACAGCACTCTTCAGGTCACCCCACAGATTTTCTATTGGATTTAGATCTGGGCTATGGCTGGGCCATTATAAAATTTTAATTTTCTTCTGGTGGAGCCATTCTTTTGTTGATCTGGAAGTATGCTTGGGGTCATTGTGCTGAAAGGTGAACTTCCTCCTCTTCTTCAGCTTTACAGATAACACCTGAAGGTTTTGGGCCAAAGTGACTGGTATTTGGAACTGTTCATAATTACCTCCACCTTGACTAAAGCCCCAGTTTCAGCTGAAGAAAAGCAACCCCAAAACATGATACTGCCACCACCGTGCTTCACTGTGGGGATGGTGTTCTTTTGGTGATGCGAAGTGTGGATTTTGTGCCATACACACCTTTTGGAATTGTGGCCAAAAAGTTCAACCTTGGTCTCATCAGACCATAACACATTTTTCCACATGCTTTTGGGAGACTTGTATTGTTTTGCAAATTTTAGCTGGGCCTGGATGTTTTTCTGTGTAAGAAAAGGCTTCCGTCTTTCAACCCTATCCCACACAGTCCAGACATATGGAGAATTCTGGAGATTGTTGTCGTGTATAGTAGAAAACCGGCATTTGCCAGAAATTCCTGCAGCTCCTTCAGTGTTGCTGTAGGTCTCTTAGCAGCCTCCCTGACCAGTTTTCATCTTGTCTTTTCATCAATTTTGGAGGGATGTCCAGTTCTTTACAACGTCATTGTTGTCCCATATTTTCTCCACTTTTTGATGACTGTCTTCACTGTGTTCCATAGTATATCCAATGCTGTGAATTTTTTTTTGTACCCATCTCCTGACTGATACCTTTCAACAATGACAGCTTTGTAAGCTCTCTGCGAACCACGGCTTTTGCTGTAGCAGGCAACTGAGTTAATGTCAGGAACATCCTACTAGGACAGTTGAACTTTATTTAGGGTTAATCAGATTCTCTTTAATGGATGGCAGGTGTGTACCCAAGAAGACGGAATGTTGTAATTAAATCAAAAGTTGCTTCAACAGAGTATTAGTTTAAGGGTGTGCACACACAAACTATTACTTTAAGTGTGCACACTTATGCAACCAGCGTATTGTATGTTTTTTTATTTTTCACCTAACAGAGTTGTTTTTCAACTGAATTGTACAGGTTACAGGTCACATTAAAGGTGAGAAAAGTTTTTAAATGATTTATTGTGGTCCCAATTTTTATATCACAAAAACCTGGTATTTTAACAGGGGTGTGTAAACTTTTTATATCCACTGTATTTATGTTGAGTTCATAGCAGGGTCCAGTTTTCCTGACAATTGCCTAACTCTTCATAGTCTTAAATGAGACTCCCATTAATGAATGATAATGAACCATTTAGGGCTGTGACTTTAAATGGCCCTACAGAGCCATCTCATTTACCTGTTAAACTGCAACTAGCTGAAGCAAATCTGGAGGACATTGGAACTTTCTTTAAAATATATCCTAGTCAGTGTAGTTATGACCTCAGACCTGGTACATTAAGTTACAGAAAGCGAATACTCCCATAAAGGATTTTTTTTTTTTTTTTTACTGTTTTAACTTATGTTCCACTTAACTCAGTTTAAGTCTATCAAGAATTGAATGGTTCATCATCAAGTTGCCCTAGTGGCTCCCTTTAATGAGCAACACTGGAGTACAGGTTATGCGAGTCAGAGTTAACCCCGCCACAGAACTGACCTTTACAAAGAAATGCATGCTCAAAACATTTTAAACCTGGTATACTCTTCTAAAATGTTACACGCCACAGAAAGGTTTCTTCTCTCCATCATACAACACTGTATTGGTACCATTCTGAAAAATCACATACGCTTGCCATTAGAAGCAGCCAAATTATCTTCTTGGCAAATGGCTATACTATGTTTTTATTGTAAGTAGAAATTCAAGAAAACTTTATTACAACGTTTATCACTTTTGAAGGTCCCTTAACACAATGAAGTACAACTGCTTTATTCAGTACTTTCACCTCTACCATAAAATTTTTCATCGGATAGGAATCAGCCTCCCAAGTCAGGTAGCATCAAAACACAGTTGTGTGAGCACACCCACCATAGCTGTAGATGTTAGAGCAGGACTACTGTTGCAGTCATACTCATGACACATTGAAATTAGCCACTGGAGAATGTCTGCCTAGGGTTTCCCTTCACAAGATCGAATGAATCGAAGCTCGAAACCCATAAGCTTGAGCCCAGAATCTCGAACTTCCATTCAATCGAAATTGTGAATGGGAAGTTTAGGGCTTAAAGAGTCTACTTACCTTTTTGCAAGGGGCAAGGTCCCCCCTGCATCCTCGCAGCTAAATCTAAATGCTCTGTGACCGCACTATAGAGGAGGACAGTGAAATCTTCCGGTTTGCACTTACGCTTACAGCGCAAACCGGAAGATTTCCCTGTCCTCCGCTGTAGTGCGATCTCTGAGTAGGAATATTTAAGTAGGGGGGTGTGGGGGTGCAGGGGGGCAAAGCCCCCTGCAAAAACATTAGAAAGGTGTTTTTTTTAGTTCTCCTTCCCATTTTCAAGTTTTTGTAAATTCGAGATTCTGGTTTCGGGCTTATGAATTTCGAGTTTACAGAAATTCGGTCATGTGAAGGGGAACCCTGCCTATCCAGTCCAACTCCCACAGCCATGAAGATGTCCTGGTTTGAGCTGGATCCCACCTGATATAAGGGCACATACCCTTGTCCCAGACAAAAAATGTCAGCTTGTACCATATTCAGTTATTTTTGTCGGTGAAGATATGTTAGATAGGACTGGTGAGAGAAACAGGCCCCTTTTGGTTTACATGCAACTTCTTCATCATCTTATTTATTGGGCTAAGAAGAACACATCAGACTTAACCTTCAGAAAATAAATAAATAAAAAAGTTCCTACTGCAGTCCAAACAGCTCATGTCTTAGACTACAAAAAAATGGATCCACCCCCTGGAACTTACCCAGGCCAACTGCAATAAAAGAAAGAAAAGCAGTAGTGTTACAGTAGATGAGAACACAGTTTTCTCCTAAACTCCGCTACCAGACTGCCCCCACCAGAATCGGGACAAACCATAAGAAGGAATGCAGGCTCGAATTCATTCCTAAAGACTTAAAAATTTTCAGATGACCTTCACATCAGTAATACAAAGATATGGCACTTTATTACAATTATCAGTGCTTTAAAACTATTTGAATTCAATGCAGTGCACACAGTTTATTCTGCTCAAATTTTATGAACATCTGCCACCTTAACAATTTTCTACACCCTTGTATGATTGCTCATTTCTGTGGACTGCAATGCTGACAGCAATGTGCTGGAAATTCCTTCTAAAGACAATTACTTAAAACAGCTCATTTTAGTACTCTAAACCACAAGCTAGATTCTTCTCTTCAACTCTTCCCTCTCAAAAGTGCCTCTTGGGCCACCTCAAATGCTACCTCTCTGGACACTTCTTTGATATTTCAACATTCCTCAGGGCATCAGTAACACAGTCTCTACATTCTGCAGTCACTCAGTTATACTTGTCTTGAAAAATTATCTTCCGTTTCTTGTATACGGTATCCCCATCTTCTGTATGAACTTGGCTGCACCATTGATTCAGAAACACCACCATCCAGTTGCTTCACACTTGACCTTGCTGATTTCTTACCTTTCTCACTTATGAAATAAAGAACAGCATCTTGCATGTTAAGCACAACAAAACTTTTTGTTTGGATTTGAGTCTGAGGAGTAAGTAAAGGCACAGATGCAGGAACTGTACACAGTTTATAACCCATCAGTAACTGAGCTAGTGATAGACCCTCTCTCTATAGTAGAATATTTCTTTATCCCAATAAGGGCAAGTGTGAAATAATGCAACAAAGTTCTGTGACTTCTTCATGAGGTTTTATGACCATCTGAATTGCTCTATGAACTTGACCATTAGATTACCACTTGTCTTAACTATGCACAAGGTGCTGAAAATCTTAGTGTTCTGAAAACTCTCAAACACCATATTGTGGGTCATAGTCTAATATTACTATGCCTGCAATTACAACTCTTGAAACTACAGCTTTCAGTGTACTGCGTACACATCTAATAATGGTACCTGTTAACTCCCATGACATCAGGGAGCATTGAAGAGCAACACAAATCACATACACTTTCTTAAAAACTGAAACATCCTGTTCGTGCATTACTGGGGGTCTTTCCAGAAATATATGCTAAATAATATATTCTCTTCAACTGTTATAGTTACCTTTTGTTGTCGTTTCTTTTGGCTTTTCCCAGTTAGGGGTCGCCACAGCGGAACTCCGGTCCACTAATGATTGGCAGTAGATTTTTACATGCCGAGTTGCCAGCCCTGACGCACAACCTTCAACGAAGGTACGCCCATTCACGCATGTCTATACACAGACGATGCTGTAGCTGAGAATCGAACAGGGCAACTTCTATCTGTGAGGCGACAATGCTACCGCAGCACCACCACTGCAGTACTAACTGTTATAGTTACCTACTTATTTAAATTTGTTTACCATGGAAGAACACTGATTAAACAGGGTTCTGTCATAATGAAACAAAACAATGTACAATTTGCAAATAACAGTGGTTTACATGCATGTGTAAGCACAGAAAAATCGAAACAATAGAACCAAACATATATAGAATTACATAAGTGGAATGGAAACTGGAGAATGGAGTTGTAGTAGAAGTGGTGGAGATGAGGCTAGGTTAGGAAAGCTAACAGCGGCCAGGAAAAAGAAAGAGAACAAGGTTAAGCATAGAGGGGTTAGACCAGTAATGGTGTGGTAAACTGAATCACAGTTGGGAACAAGATTATGCATAGAGGGGTTAGACCAGTAATGGTGTGGTAAGCTGAATCACAGTTGGGAACAAGACTATGCTGTTAGGAAAATGTATAACTGCAATGCAATATGTAGGTTTAGTGTATTAAGGGTTAAAAGGAGTTAATACATTTATTCTGCTTATTCTGTGCGAAAATATGCAGCTGCTAGAAGCTCTGAAGAGAGAACAATGGATGCCTGTAAATCCACCATGGTCAGCAGAAAGTGTATTGAGGCCAGGAATGTACCTTGAATGTATCATATCAGAACTAGAGAAAGAATTGTGAAAAACTAAGGGAAGCTGAAACAAACTCAAGGCCAGGTTGTTTTTCTCAAAAAACATGTTTTTGCAAGACAGCAATTATTTGATCATGTCAGCAGCAAATCTAATAATAGCATCTTTCTGTGAACTTGTAAAAAACTGTATAAAAACTGTAGGCTGAACTATGGAAAATCAGACAAACCTTGTACCTACATGCTTTGTCTCCTTGCTGCAAGTAATAAAGGGTGCCTTGCTTGAACCTTACGTGCATTGATCTTTGTGCTTTAACAGATTGGTCCTTCGAGCCGGAGCCCTCTCTTCACCATGGATCAGACGGCCAGGTGGCTGAAACCATACGGGGAAGAAACCAAATCGGTTCTTCTATAGTATATAAAGACCTCCAACTGAATTGTTGTCAAGAGTCCAGTCACCTTCTGATCTGCGACTGAAGGACGGATTTTCCGAATCAGCGATCAATCACGTGGGCTCAGGTAAGGTGAATCTACTTTTTCTGTTTCAAGATCAGGGATTAGATGTGTATCGTTTCTGTCAGATTGTATTTTCTTACAGTCAGGGATAGAAAAAAAGGTACAGTCTTGTCACAGATCAAGTGAAACAGATCAGTAGACTTTAGACAGTCATTCTGAAGAGACTATAACAAAATCTGTGGTACACGTAAAAATTTGAAGGCATCAGAGAATATTTTCTGTACAATCTACGTAGCAAACAAAAACAGAAAAAAAATGGGTAACAATTGTACAAAAACACCCAGAAACCCACTGACGGAAGATGCAAAATACATGCAGTCGCAGCGTGCAGACAACGTTAGCTATTTTTCAAAATGGGTTATTAAGTATGAATTTGGCGGGAAATTAGAAAGGTCCTCACTTATCAAGCAACTCAAAACCGATTCCAAGGGTTAAGTAAAAAAACAACGGCAGTTAGGGATTCCTCAGGCACACAGATGGCTGGAGGAAGCAAACCGCAAAGACCAAAAGAACAAAGATTCAAAGGCAATGTTTTTAGATAAGAAAGACAATAACTTGGTAATGGCATCGGCACCTCCGCCTCCCCCACCTTTACCAGAATACGGAGCGAGTGGACAGGTTAATGCACCCACATTATATCCTATGCTCACTGGAGACAGGGACAGCTTAAAACTGAAATTAACTAAAAAGTTAGGGATCCCATCGAAACTAGGTCCCGAACAAAGGCAAATAATCAGGAAAAAGGCTCTGAATTATGGCAGGTAACTAGGAATACACGACCTGTAGAAGAAGAAATATGCCCATTTATAGAAGTTCCGAACCCTCAGGCAGGACAGGAAGATCAGACTCCAACTATCCTAGTGTATAGACCTTGGACTCCGGAAGACATCCGGAAAGCTACAGAAGGGATTCCCCATCCAAAACTTAATTTCAAAAAATTTTCAGAAGATTTACAAGGAATGAGGCTGAGTTATAACTTGAATGAGGAAGAAATAGAAAAAGTAGTTTGACAGATTGTAGGACCAAATTGGTACATGATTTGTGGCAAGTGGAATTCTCGTGACGCTGCACAAAAACCCCTCCCACATAGCAGCGCAGAATTAGACACTAGAGTGAAGGGACTTACAGACCGCATCTCTGAGAAATGGAAACCTAGGGCAGACTGGACTTGCATTAATCAATGTGTCCAGCAGGAGGGTGAATCAGTTGACCAATATTTTGCTAAACTGTTAGAATGTTTTAACAACCACTGTGGAATGCAAGTTCCTGAAGATCAAAAACAAGATTCCCCATATGAACAGCAGCTGAAAAATGCATTTCTAAAAGGTAGTAGTACACCTATAAGCAGTTTCATTACAAAACATATGGTTGACCATCGAACGAGCAGATTACACTCACTACTTGAATATGCTAGACATGCTGAAAGGCATTTTAATAGCAAAAAGAAAAAGAAGGCTCAGGTATTTTTCGAAGACGGAGCAAAAGTTTATGTAGTACACCCCGGGAAAAAGGGCAGGAAAAATACACAGGGAGGTAAGCAGTCTGATCAGCGATCAGAAGACTTTGAAGGACGTAAGAAAAGGGGAGAATGTTTTAAATGTGGTAAAAAGGGACATTTAGTGAGGGATTGCAGGAAAAATAAGAAGGTTACAACGGAAAACAAGGAAGGTGAGAAATGACTATATGATAGTCAGAAATCACTAGAAGTAACCAGTACAGAAAGGACGAATGAGAATGTGAAAAGGGAAATAGAGGAAGTACAGGGAATTGATGATGGTGAAGTAGAAGATGAAGTACTAGACTTGGCTTTATTGAGCTTGGAGCTCTATTTAGCAGATACAAAACCAGAAGTTACACTTTTGGTAAAAGGCAGTGAGGTTAAATTTGCGTGTGATTCAGGGGCATCACGAACCCTGATACACCCCTCCAAATTGCCAGAAAACTCAAATCATCCGACTACATATTAGTCAAAGCAGCGAATGGGCAGTTATACCGGGAGCCCCTCTCCCACAACATCACCATAACAGATCCTGTTTCAGGATTGACACAAAGAAGTAAGATTGTAGTTTCTGCAAAGTGCCCAGTGACTCTCTTGGGCAGGGATCTCATGCAGTTATTTAACATAGCGGTGGTTCCAACTATGCAGGGCATGAAAGCGCAGCGACAAACTGACACCTTTATGGTGCAATCGGGGAGTGAAATGTTTTATTGGGACAGTCAGGACCTGGTTACGACTGGTCCAGGTACTGTGACCAAAGAACTGATGAACGTAGCAGTCAGTAAGTTTCCTTCCCAGGACATTGATAAACAGCACCTGCTGCATTGCACCCTGTATTTTTGTAACACACCAAGGCCTGATAATGAGTATGAAAAATAATTATTTAAGCATTATACAAACAGATTGGTACTAAGAAACTTATACTGGGACGCAGAAGGAAATAGTGTAGCCAGCTGTTCACTGCCTCAGGAGTTTTTGACACTTTATAAATCCAATCGACTACCACATGTAAGCTTAACCAAAAATAAAAACATACGGTGGGCAGACCTCGGGGAGAGAGTTACAAGATGGGAAAAACAAACAGAACTGGAGTTGTCAAGACAGGGAATACAAGTACAAAAATTGAATTGGGTAACTCAAGCCAACTCAGCTGTACATCTGCAGTCTCGTGAAGATAGCTGATGGGTACTCCTGTTGACATAAGAAGAAAATGCCTTGCGGAGTATACCAGAGACCCTCTGGTCAACAGTATACCAGAGACCCTCTGGTCAACAGGGGAATCAGATGTAGGACTTATCCGTACAGCAGGACCAGTTAATATCACACCAAAGTCAGCATTTAGACCACAAAAGAAAGAGACAGTATCCCTTAAGAAAAGATGCAGAGGCAGGAATAAAACCTATCATAGCAGCATTGCTTAAGGGAGGGGTGCTAGTGGAATATCCCGATTCCCCGTGTAATACACCTTTATTTCCAGTTAAAAAAGCCAATGGAGAATGGCGTATGGTCCAGGATTTACAAGCTGTAAATGATGCCGTAATACCAAGGGCACCTATAGTGCCAGATCCACACACCCTGTTAAATGATTTAAAACCTGAGCATAACTATTTTTCTGTGGTAGATATCAGTAATGCATTCTTTTCAATACCAATACACCCAGATAGCCAGCATTGGTTTGCATTCACATTTCAGGGAAAAAATACACATACACGCGACTGCCACAGGGATATTGTGAAAGCCCTACAATATTCTCGCAAGAAAATGTCAAGCAACTTGGCAAGGTTTAATCCACCGAAGGGTAGTCAGGTCTTACTTTATGTTAATGACATTTTGCTAGCGGCCCCCACCCTGCAGAATTGTAGGGAAAATACCATAGCACTTCTACCATTCTTAGCTGTGGAGGGACATAAAGTAAACAAGGACAAACCACAGCTGTGAAAAAGACACGTAAAGTACTTGGGATATGTAATATCCAAGGGAGGTAGAACTTTAGATGAGGACAGGAAGGTGGCAATTTTACAGGCACCAAAGCCCACCACCAAGAAGGAAATGATGTCCTTCTTGGGAACGACTAATTTTTGTCTGAGCTGGATTCCAAACTATGCTTTGGAATTCGCGCCTTTAACTGACCTTATTTACAAGACACCTATGGCAGCGCAGGACTTGTTACAGTGGACAATGGAGGCAGAATCTGCTTTCTGTAAGCTGAAACAGTTAATAGCCTCCTCTCTAGTTTTGAGATTGCCAAACTATCATAAACGTTTTTTCCAGACTGTAGATTGCAAGCAGGGTTATATGACATCAGTACTAACACAACAACATGGGGATAAGCAACATCCCATAGCTTACTATTCATCACAATTAGACCCAGTAGCACGATCTTTACCACACTGTGTACAGGCAGTAGTTGCAGCAGCAATGGCAGTGCAGGCTTCGACTTCAGTAGTCTTATTTCACCCACTCACTCTAAGGTACCTCATGCAGTCGCGATTATTTTATTACAAGAAAAAGTAGCATATCTCTCTCCTGCTAGGCATCTCTCCTGCATGACCATATTGTTGAGCCAACCTCATATGACAATTGAACGATGTACGACCTTAAACCCTTCTACCCTGCTCCCAACTCCTGCAGACGGCACACCACACCGCTGCCTGCAAATAATCGAGCAGAAGACATTACCTAGGAAAGACCTCACAGATGTCCCCTTGGATAATGCCGAGGTGACATACTACGTGGATGGCTCATGCAAAAGGGGCCCTGCAGGACAGAACCTAGTAGAATATGCAGTAGTCTCGGATACTGAAGTTATAGAAGCAAAATCCTTACCGTATCATTTATCTGCACAGGCAGCAGAATTGATTTGCTCTGACACGAGCATGTACCTTAGCAAAGAATAAGTGTGTAAACATCTTCACTAATAGTCAATACGCTTTTTCCACTCTACATGTGTTTGCACAACAGTGGAAAAACCGTGAAATGGTAACATCTACTGGCAAACCTATAAATCATGCACAGGTTATTTTAGATCTCTTAGAATCCATTCAATTGCCTCGAAGGGTAGCTATTTGCAAATGTACAGCTCATACTAAACAGGACATAATTTCAAAAGGTAATGTGAGAGCTGATGCAGCTGCAAAACAAGCAGCTACAGAGGTATTCCTTCTAGATAAGGAATTACAACCCTCTGAAACCTTGAATTTAGATATGTTAAAAACAATGCAGACACTCACTACGCAAGCAGAAAAACAGTGATGGATAAGACGAGGAGCAATCCTCGAGAAGGGTCTGTACATCTCTAAGGAGGGAAAACCAATACTACCCTCTAACTTGTTCCGCTATGCGGCATTGTTGAGCCATGGGCAGTGCTATGTCTCAACAGGGGGGATGGTACAGCTGGTGAACCAGGTGTTCACAACGTACGGCTTTACAAACTATTCTAAATAATTTTGTTTAATGTGTCAAATCTGTAACAAACACCATGCACAGGGGGCAATAAAGCCTAAGCGAGAGAGTTTTCCCACACCACCATATCCGTTTCACACTATCTCTATGGATTTTATAGAACTAAACAAATGTGAAAACAAATATGTTCTCCAGGTGGGTGGAAGCTTTTCCAACCAAAAATCCGGATGCAGCTACAGTAGCAAAAGGTACTTAAGGAAATTATTCCTAGGTTTGGCATTCCGGAGAGAATATATAGTGACAATGGTACGCACTTTGTAAATCAAACCATACAGCAGCTGAGTAAGTTTTTTGGTATTTCTCTCAAAAATCATTGTGCATATCATCCGCAGTCTGCAGGGCTGGTTAAAAGGCATAATGGCATACTGAAAAGCAAACTATGGAAATTGATAGCTGAAACAGGAAAAGCCTGGCTATACTGTTTACCTTTAGCATTGTTGAGCATGAGAACTGTCCCTACAGCAAAAGGACTGATTCCTTTTATAAAGCTGTATGGAAGGGCTTATTACACACCCCAGTGGAAACCCCTCATGTCAGACCAGGAAGCTGATTTTACACTAGCTGAATATATGAAAAAGTTGTTAGTTCTAAACATCTGTTGCAGTTTAATTCTGTTTCAGGTCAAAAGCAAGCCGCAACCTCGGAAGTGACAGTGACGCTGGGTGTGGATTAAAATTGTAAAGAGAAAAAATTGGGCGTCACCAAAGTGGGAAGGTCCCTACCAGGTACTTCTGTCAACACCAACTATAGTTAAGATCGCAGAGCGGGCTTCGTGAATCCATCTGACACACTGCAAGCTAGTAAAAGACTTCGAGTTGGGTAAAGATCTTACCTCTCCACCGGGACTCTAAGCACAAAGTCTGGCTACAAAGGGGGGGGGGGGGTCAGATCAATAGGAACTGACTCGTCTCAACCCCAGTGAAGCAACCATCGGTGCTGAAGGTCCTATTAGGGAAGAGAGTAAGATCAACAGAACCCAAAATGAAGACTGATTTCCATCCCTTTGGGAAGAATGGAGAAGATAAGGGCAATATGGAGCAACCATTCCCACAGAAATATTGCACGACTATCCTGTTGACTGTATTAGTAATGATAATCTTTTTATTGTGGCCATTTCTCTTCTCAGCCACACAAGTAGAACGAAGTAAACGTGCAAAGTGGCACCCAAATTTCAATACTTATCAGGCTATTAAGCACGCTTATGCGGACACCCTCAATATCTCCAATTGCTGGGTCTGTGCAGCTATTCCTACTGCACATGGAGGAATACCCTTAATACAGATTCCCTTAAATATGAATCAAACCTGGCAAGCACTACTGAAGGATGCAGTGAATGTGACATCGATTAAAAGAGTGACCCTATTTTACCTAAGGCAAAAAGAGGAACAATATGCTTTCAAAACTACAGAAAAACAGAAGTTGGAAATAGCACCTGTAATATGACAGTGATACATTACTGTACCGGGAATTCCTGCACAACAACAAACTAAGGCCAGCAATTACAGGTTGGCAATAGCAATGACTTTACTGAAAGGAAGAAAACGGTTGATGAAAATCAAATAGTGTATAGTAAAATGTTCTGGGCTATGATCCAACAAAAGCCGGGTAACTATAAAATCAGCAACATTTCAGTCGCAATTCCTGACTGCTACTTCGTGTGTGGTGATAGAGTATATAAATGGCTATCAGGCAACTGGTCTGGAAGCTGTTTTCTGGCATATCTGATTCCAGCAATACAACATGTATCGACACTACTCCAGGGGAAAATTCGAAATGTTCGAGAAATCAAGAAACCCGCTAATCCGGTGGGACAAATTGATGCATCCTGGATATATCACCATGATCTAGCCCATGTTAGTGACAAAGAACTGTCGCACATGGATCTGGGCGATGACGTCATATCTTGGACAGGCATAATACCAGCATATGGAGCAGTGAAATCAATCTGTGAGCTGAGAAAACTATCCAAACTTCTTGAGACAATGAGTAATGTGACTTTTTCCGCCCTAGAATTGGTGACTAATGAACTCACAGCCATGAGGACAGTGGTGCTTCAAAATCGCATGGCTCTCTACTTCACCCTAGCGGTGAAAGCAGGGTTATGCGCTTTAATCCAGGAGGAGTGCTGTGCGTTATTCCTGACAACAAACTTGAAATAGACAGCCATCTCGAAATAATTCAGCAGGTGTTGGCCATGCCCAACCAGGACCGAATCCATTAACAGACTTTTTCCAAAAATGTTTCGGGGGTTGGGGCAGCATCTTGATGAACACTCTGATTGCCATCTGTGTAGGGGCAGCCTTACTAATGGTGTGTGGATGCTGCTGCATCCCCTGTATAAAAGGACTAGTTGAAAATTTAATAGACGCTTCAATTTCAAAGACTTTATATCAGAATGCTGAGTTAGAGGTACTGATTAAAAGCTGAAGAAATGCTTTCACAAGCTTGAACTGAATAACTCTCTAACTGCAAATCCTAAGTGGAAAATGGTTAAGGGAAGAAAAACGGTTTAGGCTTGTTTTGAAAGTCGAATAAAGTAATAAAAGGGGGGAAATGTTAGGAAAATGTATAACTGCAATGCAATATGTAGGTTTAGTGTATTAAGGGTTAAAAGGAGTTAATACATTTATTCTGCTTATTCTGTGTGAAAATATGCAGCTGCTAGAAGCTCTGAAGAGAGAACAATGGATGCCTGTAAATCCACCATGGTCAGCAGAAAGTGTATTGAGGCCAGGACTGTACCTTGAATATATCATATCAGAACTAGAGAAAGAATTGTGAGAAACTAAAGGAAGCTGAAACAAACTCAAGGCCATGTTGTTTTTCTCAAAAACATGTTTTTGCAAGACAGCAATTATTTGACCATGTCAGCAGCAAATCTAATAATAGCATCTTTCTGTGAACTTGTAAAAAAACTGTATAAAAACTGTAGGCTGAACCATGGAAAAATCAGACAAACCTTGTACCTACATACTTTGTCTCCTTGCTGTAAGTAATAAAGGGTGCCTTGCTTGAACCTTACATGCATTGATCTTTGTGCTTTCTTTAACATATGCATAGAGGGGTTAGACCAGTAATGGTGTGGTAAGCTGAATCACAGTTGGGAACAAGACTATGCATAGAGGGGTTAGACCAGTAATGGTGTGGTAAGCTGAATCACAGTTTAGGAAGAGTGAGTTAATTAGGTGGATCAGGTACATGTGAGGTAAAGTTACTACACAGCTGGAGATACCAGTTTAGACGACATGTCCTTTAGACTGACAGTTGTATTCAACCTTTTCTAGTAAGTACTCTGACCTAAAAAGGATGTAAAAAAACAATACAACACCAAGAATCAAAACACAAACTGCAGCAAACAAAGAAGTAACAAAATAAAAACTTAAGTTTGTCTACCAGGGCTTGAGGCATAAAAGTCCAAGTATTAGAAACCCAGGTTTATTAAAATACGGATTAGCACTTTCACAGGTATGCTTCGTCAGATCCTGACATAACAAATCTAAAAGGTAACAACTATTTAAACCAAAAAATACCAATCAAAAAGAAATACATTTTAATGAGTTAATGACCTTGCTTTTAGAGCAGATTTTAAAGGTATAGTGTGATTTAAACCTGGTGGTCTATGTGCCTGCGTGGGCAGCCACGGTGGTGAAGCGGTTAACGTTGCTGCCTCACAGCAAGAGGTTCTCTGGTTCAATTCTCGGCTGGGGTGCCTTCTGTGTGGAGTCTGCATGTCCTCTCTGTGGTCGCGTGGGTTTCCTCCGGTTTCCTCCCACATCCCAAAGACATGCAGTAGGTGGATTGGACACTCTAAACTGGCCCTATGTGTGAGTGAGTGTGTGTGTGTGTGCCTTCTGTGGAAGGTTGGGCGCAGGGCTGGCAACTCGACACCGTAAAACTCCACTGCCAATCATGAGCAGACAGATGATCTGCTGTGGCGACCCCTGACTGGGAAAAGCTGAAAGAAGAAGAAGGTCTATGTGCCTGCATAACAGCAATCCACTTCATCTCAAGAAGCTCTCATTAACAATATCACCTCCCCTCACATTCTGCCTGATTAATTCAACCACAGTGAACTTAAAAGAATGATCGTAGTTGCTTTTAACATGTTTACAGAGGGCATTCAAACAATTTTTTTCTGATATCACCCAGATGTTGTAGAACTCGATCCTTAAATTTCTGATTAGTCTTTCCTACGTAGAACGCTGTGCAGTCTACACAGTCGGCTAAATAAACTAAATTTTGATTCCTATAATTAGCATGTAAATTAAAATTTGTGTATGTGGTTGAATGGCTAAACATATTAGTGCAAGACATAGAAGAGCAGACCTTATCATGCTCTGCAAGGGAATGTCCCATATTTGGCCATGATTCTAGCATCCTTTCTAAAGGACGTATAACAAAGTTCCCTTTATGTGTTAAATTGTTCCTAAAAACAAACCTAGGTACATCCCCTACCATATCTCTTGTTGCATCAATAGAACGTAAAATTGACCAGTTGCCTTATATTCTGTATATTACTACTAAATCTAAAAGAGAAGACATTTAGGTCTATTAGAAGTTGATCTCTGACTAAAATTCTGATGTCTATGTAAATAGGGTAAACCAGTGGTGTTTCTTAAACTATCCACTTCATTTAAATTTGTCCTAACTTCCTTCTGGTTATAACCTCTATTGATAAAATCATTACTCCGTGTTCCAGTAGCTGTGGCATAGTCACCGTTAATCAGTACGTAATCTGGATACATGTAAAAATTGGCCTTTCACAATATTATTAAAAATCCTGGTGGGATGCATGCTCTGTCTACTCAGCAACTCATTTTTTTCTACACTCTTTCCAGTACACAAAAGAATCAATACTTCCATCATCTCTTAAAACCAATGTAACATCAAGAAAATCCATGCGTTCATAAGAATGATGCATGGTAAACCTAAAACAGGAACTATTTCTCTCCAAATATTGTACATATTCACATAATCATATGACCCTTCCCATAAAATAAAAAGATCATCAACGAAACGCTTGTAATAAACCAAATGATCTCTAAAAGCATGGTCTTTATATACTACAACATCCTCCCAATCTACAAGCACCAAATTGGCATAACTGTTCGTGCAAGGTATGCCCATAGCCACACCCAGGCGTTGCCAATAAATAGCTTCATCAAAAACAAAGATGTTATAATTAAAGATCAAATCCAATAAGGCACACATTAATTAAATTCTTACATGTGTTAAAATATTAGCCTTATTCAAAAAACTACGTATGGAATCAATCCCAAAATCGTTGGGTATGATCATGTCCAAATTAACAAAAATAAACTTCCTATGAATAAAGTCTAAATGTCTCACACATTCACCAAACGTTTGTAGGAAAGCTGCAGTGTCCTTAAGCACTGCTGGAGCTTTACTCAGAAAAGACTTAAATTGCTGTTCAACAAAGATTGATAAAGGCTCAGTGGCCCAACCCCGACCAGCTACTATTGGTCGCATGGGAGGGTTCTCCCTTCCTTTATGTATCTTAGGTAGGCCATTGAGCAAAGGGAGAATAGGATGCTCAACATACATATAATCATATTAGTCAGGAGCAAATCATCTAAGGAAACTTTAATTTCAGTAACAAATCGATTGACATCATGTTTGGTTAAAGGCATATACGTATTCACATCACTTAAAGTTGCCATGCTATGCACATAGTCAAATGTATTCATAATCACCACTGCTCCGCCTTTATCGGCAGGGTGTATACAAATAAAGACATTCTGCTTTAGCTGCGCTAAGGCTCTTTTGTTAAATTACAAAAGGTCCCATTGGTACCTGAAGCAAGCTTATCATAGATGTTTTTTTCACAAACTAACAAATTTAACATAAGGTGCAACTTTTTCCATCATTTCCTTCTCACAAAGGCCATGGGGAACTACACCATAATGGAGACATGCTTCAAAATGTAAGTGATGCCACTGTGCTCTTTTGAGCTTGTATAGTTGTTGTGTCATTCGGCTTTTCCCGGTTAGGGGTCGCCACAACGGAACTCCGGTCCGCTAATGACTGGCAGTAGATATTTACGTACCGAGTTGCCGGCTCTGATGCACAACCTTCAACGAAGGTTTTCAAAATCTTTCAACAGTGGCAAAAACACATCCATATCTACAGTGTTCTCAGCAGTACTAGCTATACCTGCATACATATTGTTCAATAGGAGGATTGCTGCCCATACACACAAGGCGTTCAAAATGACCTCTACATGGTAAATTGGCCTTTGTGTGCTATGAATGCCTACCTATAAAGACACATTTCCTGAACTCTTGATTAAATGCCAAAATCTCAATCTGGCCCCGAGTTTTGACTACCTGCGCCTTATGAATGATTTCTTTGCTCTTAGTGAGAAGGAAATGATGGAAAAAGTTGTTAAAATGCAAGATGAACTGAGTATTAGATTTAAGGGTGAGATTTTTACTGAAAAAATGTAAAATGTTTTCATCAATGTATCCTCATATGAAGATCACCTTACTGTTAAATAAGAGGAAAAAACTTGAAAGGGACATCAGCGATTTTAGGAATTGCCATATTTTTGTATGGCCACGGGCATCTAGAGCCTCCAGTAAAGCTGAGACTACAGAAACAAATTAAGAGCCTTCCATCTATGTGAATGAATGAAATCATTACATTAAAATTACAGAAGTATACGTAGTAACTACAGAGGGATTAAATTGATCAGTCACAGCATGAAGTTGTGGGAAAGAGTAGTGGAAGAAAGGTTAAGAAGAGACGTGATGATTAGTGATCAGCAGTATGGTTTCATGCCGGAAAAGAGCACTACAGATGCGATGTTTGCTCTGAGAGTGTTGATGGAAAAAGTACAGAGAATGTCAAAAGGAGTTGCATTGTGTTTTTGTAGACTTATAGAAAGCATATGACAGGGTGCCTAGAGAGGAGTTGTGGTATTGTATGAGGAAGTCAGGAGTGTCAGAGAAGTATGTAAGACTGGTACAGGATATGTACGAGGGTAGTGTGACAGAGGTGAGGTCTGCTGTGGGAGTGACGGATGCATTTAAGGTGGAGGTGGGGTTACATCAAGGATCAGCTCTGAGCCCTTTCTTATTTGCAATAGTGATGGACAGGTTGACAGACGAGATAAGACAGGAGTCCCCGTGGACTATGATGTTTGCAGATGACATTGTGATCTGTAGTGAGAGTAGGGAACAGGTGGAGGAGACCCTGGAGAGATGGAGATATGCTCTAGAGAGAAGAGGAATGAAGGTCAGCAGGAGTAAGACAGAATATGTGTGTGAATGAGAGGGAGAATAGAGGAATGGTAAGGATGCAAGGAGTAGAGGTGGCGAAGGTGGATGAGTTTAAATACTTGGGTCAATAGTTGAGAGTAACGGTGAGTGTGGAAGAGAGGTGAAGAAAAGAGTACAGGCGGGATGGAGTGGGTGGAGAAGAGTGTCAGGAGTAATTTGTGACAGACGAGTACCTGTAAGAGTGAAAGGGAAGGTATACAAGAGGGTAGTGAGACCAGCTATGTTATACGGGTTGGAGACAGTGGCATTGACAAAAAGGCAGGAGTTTGAGCTGGATGTGGCAGAATTAAAGATGTTAAGATTTGCACTGGGTGTGACGAGGGTGGACAGGATTAGGAATAAGTATATTAGAGGGTCAGCCCAGGTTGGAAGGTTTGGAGACAAAGCCAGAGAGGCATGATTACGTTGGTTTGGACATGTGCTGAGGAGGGATGCTGAGTATATTGGGAAAAAGATGCTAAGGATGAAGCTACCAGGTAACAGGAAAAGAGGAAGGCCTAAGATAAGGTTTATGGATGTGGTGAGAGTGGACATGCAGGTGGTTGGTGTGACAGAGCAAGATGCAGAGGACAGGAAGAAATGGAAACAGGTGATCTGCTGTGGCGACCCCTAACGGGAACAGCCGAAAGAAGAGGATGATGATGATGTGATGTAATAAGAGGAAACTGGTCAATTTTACATTCCGATGATGCAACTAGAGATGTGGTAGGGGATGTACCTAGGTTTGTTTTGAGGAACAATTTAACACTAAAAAGGGAACTTTGTTATAAGTCCTTTAGAAAGGATGCTAGAATAGTCTAAATATGGGACATTCCCTTTCAGAGCTTGTAAGGCCTGCTCTTCTATGTCTTGCACTAATATGCTTATCCATCCAACCACACAGGAATTTTACTTTTAATTTACATGCTGATTGTAGGAATCAAAATGTAGTTTATTTAGCCAACTGTGCAGATTGCACAGCATTCTACATAGGAAAGATTAATGAGAAAATTCAAGGATCAAGTTCTACAACATCTGGGTGATATCAGGAACAAAAATTGTTTGAATGCCCTCTATAAACATGTTAAAAGCAACCACGGTCACCCTTTTAAGTTCGCTGTGGTTGAATTAATCAAGCAGAATGTGAGGGGAGGGGATATTGTTAATAAGACAGAGCTTCTTGAGATAAAGTGGACTGCTATTATGCAGGTACATAGACCACCAGGTTTAAATCACACTATACCTTTAAAACCTGCTCTAAAAGCAAGGTCATTAACTCATTAAAGTGTATTTCTTTTGATTGTTTTTTTTTGGTTTAAGAAGTTGTTACCTTTTAGATTTGTTATGTCAGGATCTGAAGAAGCATACTTGTGAAAGCGCGAATCCATATTTTAATAAACCTGGGTTTCTAATGTGTTGGTCCTTTATGCCTCAAGCCCTGGTAGACAAACTTAAGTTTTTATTTTGTTAAAACAGGAGGCAGTGACCACCACAGTTTTGGTGCCAGTACAGAGAAGCAATGGCTAGCAGAGTGCAGTCTGAAAGAAGGGGTTTGTGGGGAACGACTGTCTCTGGTTTGGCTGTTTAGATTATAGATTTGAGGGGCAGCAGATTGCTAATCTTGGCTCTCAACTTTTCTATATGCCCATGGAAGTTTAGCTGTTGGCCTAGCCACATATCTAAAAGAAGTGCTGCTTTCAATGGGATTATTATCACAGTAAAGAATATGAAAGGATTTGGATAATCTTTTAGAGGTACTGAATAACATGGCCTTTTTGGCACTAATCAGTAGTTTTGTAGAGTTTAACCAGTGCTGTAGGTGAAGAAGGCCCTTTTGAAGCAGAGTTGCAAATTGTACAATGTGAAGGATCATTCCCATAGTTGACCATATAATTTGTATAAAGACACTGTAGTAAACATGGCAAGTTTAGTGAAAGTCTGTTGATGAAGACTGACAGAAGTGCCAGAGTGGAGCTTTTTGGGACTTCAGAAAGAATGAGGAAATCGCAGAAAAGACCAGATCCTACCTTTACCTGTAATGAATGGTTGAATAGAAAGTATTTGAACCATGTAGAAGCATCAGGACTGATCACAACATCTTGCAGCTATGCAGCTATATATATGGTCTCTTCTGTTATGATATCTATCACTCACAGTACAGTTCTAAATATTTTGCTCAGATTTAAATAAACAAAAAAAAACACTTCACTATTCCCAAATGGCATCCACTCGTGTATTCTTGCTAACATTTTTACCTTAACCAAGCATCGACTATAAGTTTGACAGTTTTCAACATTAAGCCTAATGTGAAACTAATCCCTTCTCAAAATGGAAAGTAAGGTTTGATTTTTTTTCCCCTCAAAGCAGTTTTCTATCTTGGTCAACTTCTTACCTTCGAATAACTTTTTATACATTACCAACAATTATATAAGCTTATTTTCTGTCACAGGCAAACTACCAATTAACTTTTTCACCAAGCTGTTGCTTTAGCAAACATGAATAACTCAGAACATTTGCTACACATACTTTATACTTTAATATTGCTAGAATTTATTTTACCATCCAAGCATTTCTTTTCAGATGGTCAGCAAAAGCTCTGGACCTATATGCAACTGGCTTATCGTCTTGCAATAGTAGTATACCCATTATATTCTGGCGTGCTTGTACATATCATGTCATTCATTTATTCACATCAAAATACTTACATGGAGCAACTTCTGTCACAGCTTTTCAAAAGTCTCTACTCCTATGCCATTTCACATCTTGTTCGATTAATTTTCTTAATGGAAAACTTCCTTCTAACATATCTGAAATACACTTTAGACACTGTATCATATATAAAACTTTTATGATTGCATTTGTATTTCTGGTCCGATTTTCTCGTCATCTGCTTTTAAATCTTCAGATCTGAAAATACATGACTAATATGCTTCAATATCTGCAGCTCTGATTACATAACATTTCTGTTCAGCTTTAGGTTAAACCCTTCAACCTCTTCAGTAATTTATTTGTCAAGCTCTTCAGTAGTTTGACCCACACCCTACATAATCAATAACCTTAACAGTACATTCATTCCCTTAATCATTTGAGCAACAGCTCCTTAAAGCACTTCTGGTGCAACTGCAATACCAAATGAAGGTCAAAGAAACACGAACATTAAACCTATACAGCTTGAAATTTACAAAAAAAAAAACCGTGTGGTGTCAGTACTACAAAGAAAACAACACATTATAATGTTCATTCTTCCTTCAAAATCGCTTGCAATTTTAACATGAGGCGTGCGTGAAACAGGAAACTTACTGTAAAACAGATATTCTTCTGAAAGTCATACACTTTAATTAAGGTCAGCATAAGCCAAAAAGATGTGAAAGAGTAACCACAATGGTAAAGTTAAAGCGCACCCCACCTAGCAAAAAGGGTACAGTATTCAGAAGTGGGGGAAAAACGGTAATCTCCTACTTCACTTGGAGATTACCGAAAAAACTTGGCAACCTAGTAACTATATGCTCATGTGCTGTATTTAAATATCGCATCAATACTCGTTAAATTATGCAGCATCATACAAGTAGCTTAGATCCAACAGGTCATCTTACCATAGTTTAAAACAAGTTCCAGCAAGCATAATAACACCACTCTACATAGTACTGTTACAGATGCGTTGCAACACTAACTTTCCACATGGCGACAGCTGCTTGCGATGGTGTTACACTTAAACATTTCCGGCTCTGTACTTAGTTAAACTTACTAACATACTGTGACTACAGAAGTCAAAGTCACAACCTGCGTTAATCTCACCAATTAATTAAAACACGTACCATGTTAATAAAGCAAAAACTTACCTTATGAATATAAAACTAATAAAAGCGCCATAACGCATAAGCAAAATCCTGAAATTAAGTACAAGTTACTGTGTAACAAGCCGAGTAGGTCAGCGCACGTGTATGACATCAGTATTGACAAGCGGCAGTTTCAAATAATGTAGTTAAAATGTACAGTAAATGAGATGTTAGTAAACAACTATGTAGAGTTAGGGGCCGCTTTTGCTGTTACTGGGTTGGGAAGAAGAGTAGACTGCTTTTAGAGAAGATTATTGTGTGGACTTTGGCAGCGTTTGATTTAGCGGGGCTGATAAAGTCTATGTAATATTGCCGCGAAATGCACGGAGTGGGTGGAACCCGTGAGAGGAGCTAAGATGCTACTGTTGGTGTCTTACGGTTGAGAGTTTTAACTTGCGCTTCCATTCCATTTTTTGTGTTCTGTTACTAATAGCCACAGCAAAGGAAGACAAATCCTGCTGCTTTCTGTTCGTGATGTCCGAAGCCATTTCCTGAACGTGGAGCATGCATTGTTTGGGTTATTTATTATATGGCATCGTGGAGCACGAATAACATTTCGGAAGAAGTTCTGTGTTTGTTTTTATAAAGTCTGTGTGTAATCGGATTCGGCAGGAATGAACTTAACGGTGTCTAATCCTGGTATGTCTTTAAAGAGAGGGGTAAGACAATGGTAAGTAAGCATAAACAGTTCAATGAAACTGGTCCATTTTACAGTAGATGGCCAGTAAATAAAACATAATAGCAAACAGTAGTATGCGTGCTCTGCAGATCAAATACAAAGGTTATTTACTACATGATAGCTGCTTCCTCTCAGTGTAGTGTTGCAAAACAGGGTAACTTACGGTAGCATCATATTGAGAATACTTGATATTATTGCTAAGCTACTGTCACAAATCTCACTAGTGTCTTTGCTGATGCTTGCTTTTTTAACCCCTCCTCATGTTTTCTAGCAAATCCTGTCCAAGTACTCTCCCGTAAAGGCATTCTATCAAGGACACACATCATCAGTATGTTAGTGAATTAAAAGCGAAGTGCATTGAAAGTAGTTTTTTTATACATCGTTTTTGTTGATTATATTTACCTAGACAAGTGGTTATAAATACCACTAATATTTAAATAAGTGCACGGTGCAAACTTTAAAATAATCTTGATTTACTTATCCACAACATCAAGAAAGCCCATCAAAACTGGGCACCCTACATAAAGTACCCTGTCTCCTATATGGACTCCCTGTCATGACCAACCTACAAGCCTCCCTTAGTTGTAAAATTGAACAGTGCTACAACAAACTTGTCAGATTTACTTGCAGCGCACATTAATTAGCACTAAAAACACTTAATTGGTTTGAGGTTCCTCACCACCTGTCTTATACTCCGCTCACCTTAATCCCTAAAATCATCCATACCCCATCCACCTGCCAAGCAGTTAGACCCTTCTCCAATAGTATCTTATAAATTGTCCCCTTTGGTCAAATAATAACTGCTTACCATCTACAAACCACAAAAGGGCTGTCAGTCTCTGTTCCAATAGGGTAGCTAGAACTTGAAATAAAATTCCTATATCTGTCAGTTGTATCACATGCCTTCAGCCTTTAAAACCATTACTAAAATACTTCCTCTCTGCTTTGTTTCTGCTCCTCATCAGGACATAACTATAAAACTTCTCATCACCTTTTTTAAACCTCCCTTTAAAGCACTAAATCACTTAACCTGCTTATCAGTTTCTAATACCCCCACTTTATTGTACTTAAACTACTATACCTGCTTCTAATTAGCACAAACAAGTTACTATTCCATCACTACTTTTCTGTTAATGCTCAAACTTGCTTATCTCCTCTAATACTTTCTTAAATGACTCCTATTTATTTTATACAGTACTCTTCTATCTGTAAAGTCTCAGTACAAGGCTTGTAAATTTAATGTCTGTGAACATGCAATCATACATAAATTAAATCATATTGACATAATTTTAGTTGCAAATATTATACATCAGTTATAGTTTATCCAGTCATTGTCAGACAAACATTACACAGTTCATTAAAAGCCTGCTTTTTTAATCCTCATTCTTCCTCTGCATGTATTGTTCCCACAGTTCCCATTTTGCTCCTACCCTTTTCTAAAGATCCCAATTCCAGTTGTTTTATCTATGTTACTATATTTACCCCTTCTAATACAGTTGATTTAGACTTTGATTTCCATTTTCTAGTAATTGCTTTTTTGGCAGCCACCATAATTTGATTCAGCAAGGCCTTACTATGTCTAGGCAATGCTGATTCTGTATCATAGGTCAAAAAAATAATTTCCTTAGTTATACCAATTTGCTCACCCAGTATCTCTGACAGAGGAGTCTGCAGAGAATCTTTAAAGTTTGCCAACTCATTACACTCCCAGAAAACATGTTCCCAATTACCTCTTTCTTCCCTATCACACCTCCAACATTTGCTGTCTATTTGAGGTATAAAAACACTTCTAAGCAAGGATCCGAAATCTTCTAGACGTTGTTGCATATTTGGGAGAAATACATATTATTCCCCGATTATTTCTTTGTGAATTGCTTATCCAGTCTCTTCCCAATCCTTTCTAACCGCCTCTGATTGATTCTTATAGTTATGATGCAGTATTTTATATGTTGTAATAAGTATTCCTTTTTTAACAGCAGCTTCTGTTCTAGATCTACTAAAAACGCTACCAGTGCTGGTCTTTCACTTAGGATCCCCTGTTGCTTTCTCTTTGCTCATACTCTGCCTCTCCTATCAAGTATTGATTGAAATGAGTCTGTATCGTGCAGTCCAAATACATTTTTGGCCTCTTCCCATTTAGTTACCTTTCCCTTTGTAATTATTTGCTCCCAATACCTTGGTTCTTTTGCCAATTTTCTCCAATAAATTCCAGACCCCTCTTGCCTATTTTAAGTATCCCTAATTGCAATCATCCTTATCGGCAGATTCTCCTTTCTCCATTCCCGTGCTGGCTTAGTTCTTAGAATACTTTTTGCTACTTTATGAATATAATGTTCTGTATGGTTATTGTTATTCTCATTAAGTATTTGCGGTACTTGCGTATTATCGCAACCAGATTTTTGCGATCATAAAGGTTGCTTCCCGATAGTGAAATGTGACCGGTAATGTTTTAAAAATGCGAGACAATATGTTTGCTTTGACAAGGAAGGGTCTTTTATGCAGGGTTATGAATAAAAATTAGAAAAATACTGAACTGTCTATGCATGCACTTCCTGGCGGCAGCATGTCCTTGCATCTTCCCGGTTACTGTAACTTAATGCTAAATGAACTGAACAGGTCCTGTCCCTACACAAATGGTGTCAATGTCATGATAAAATGTTACATGGTGTGGTTTTCTTTAATAGTGCATGCTGTTTTCTGCACTGGCGTGTTCGGAGAAAACCACATAGTACTTAATTGATTACTGTTGTGCGTAGTGTTGCAGCAATGTTGATTGCTGTTACTATGTCTTTCTGTTTCTCTGCGATGGGAATTTCTCAGCAAGCGCAGTTACTACTAAACAGTGTTTTTTTTCTGGGAAACTAATGTGTCACGCTACATGTCTGTTAATGCAAGCAAAACAGAGTATTATACCAGTCACAGTACAATAATTGCACAGCTGTGAAGGCCAAATGTAAGTCTAACCCTTACTTGACTACATTTGCTGGCAGGAAGAAAGGAACGTTCAGAGAGCAGAGTTGCAATAACCGACATGCTGTCAGTACACTGCATAAACACACAGTGACAGTAGGGGTTTTGTACATTATATTGATAACAGTCCAGAAAAGAGCCTGTATGATTAAAAAAAAAAAAACACCGTGTAACTTTTTAAAACCATTACAGGGCATATTTCAGGATCAGAAACCAGCCGATAATCCAGTGACAAATCTGGTTGCGATAATACGCAAGTACCGTATTTGCATCCAAAATTCCAGTCTCTCCTTGTTTCTTCAGCTTCGCCCCTGTTTCATCGTCATCCCTTTCTGCTTTGAATTAGAGGTTTCTGCTTGTGCCATGTATAGGAGCCTTAACTGTCTAGCTCTGAAATACCCCTTAAAATTGGGTAATCCCAAACCACCGTGTTCTGTTAGAAGAATCAGTTTATCTTGCTTGACTCTTGCTGTCTTTCCCTCCCAGATGAAATCCTTCAGCTCTTTATTATCAGTAAAAATTTTATTATACTGACTATTATGCTATGTATTCACTGAAACGGCATTGTAAAATATGTTGTTGTAAATATTGATTGCATTAAATATGATACCTTGGGGCTTTTCTCCCTGGTCTTCCAGGCACCTGTGCCTAGTCAGACTTTCTCAGTAAACAAATATCAATAAATAAATAAATGTTATGGTCCATCAATCTTTGCCCAAGTGCACCGGAAGTACAGAAATATATGCACTATATTTTCTGTATTGTAGGCAAGGTCCAACCCCCCCTTCTCCACACATACTGCCCATCTTTTACTGTTTCAGTAAATTGTTGTGTAAAGATCTAATGACAGAGGGTTTAGCGGGGGTTCACACCCCCTTTTCAAGTGGTATTGCTGCAACTTTTTTAACATTATCAGTAGGGGTTCCTTCAGATAATGAATGATTAATATATCTTAAAACTGTAAGTTAATAGGCTAATATCTAGTTTATTTGTCTCTGTTTACTTGATTTGTATTAACTATCCATCAGTACTTCTTTATTAACACTTAAACTTGCTTATCCTCTCTAATATCTTAATCTAATATATTTCTGAAGTTACATCTACCCATCACTGCTCTATCTGTAAATTCTCAGTACAATGCTTGTATATTAATATTTATGAATATCAATACAAATTTTATTATACCGACTGCTTTGCTATGTATCCATTGAAACGGCATTATAAAATTTGTTATCGTCCGTATTGGTTGCATTAAATTTGTTACCTTGGAGCTTATTTCCCCAGACCTCCACTTAAAAAGGGTTCCTGTGCACGATCAAACTTTCCCGGGAAACAAATGTCAATAAATAAATAACTGTTTACAGTTGTAAACTGTAAGTTGTTTATTTCATTAATTGTACCTGAAGATGGTCCGCTGGGAGCAAAAGTGAAACAAAATTATTAAGTTGTGAATATAATGTAACAATAGCATCTGAGCAGTACTGTTCTCAGTTGCTAAAAAGAATGCTATAAAAACTCGCAGAAGTTAGAGGTCATCCTGCTCCCTAACAAACAGTGCTTGCAGCCCTTGTATTGCTCTTGCAAGAAGTGTGTACTTTTATGTAAGATGCACATACTTAACATGTTCGTAGTGATATTTATGGTTGTGAAGGGTACTGCCTACATGTCACTTTTAGCCTTTAATTTTGGACTTTTAATAATACCAATAAAACAATACATTAACATGTTGTTAGTATTATCATGTGAAAGAGAGACAGACAGTTGCATCAACATGTAAAGACCTAATTGTGGGAGTTTGCTTATAGGTTCATAGGTTCATAGGTTCATACTAGGCTATCTGCCCTAGGGCATTTATAAGCCTAGCCAGAGCATGTTTGGCTTTCGCCACCCATTTTAAATTAATTTTGCTATGCCCTTTTTTGAGGTTAGTATACTGTGCCTCTGTCTAACAGTGACACAGAAGTGATACCCGGGGTAAACCTATGATCTCCCATCCACTCATCAAGATTCCTCTTGAAGAGAGTCAATGAGGGACTCTGCCTAACCTGGACTGGGATTTTATTCCATAGTGAAGGGAGCCTCTGGGTTATGAATCTGTCCCTCCAGCATGTCCTATTTATTTCAGTGCTGAGGTTCAAGTCTCTCGAGCGTGTAGCTCGATGGGATTTGGATTTTTTGAAGTGCAGCATGTCCCTTAATTCCGGGTTGGACATGGCCTTATACGTCAGGCACAGGTCACCTCTGAGCAGGCGGTATGCCACTGAGTAGAGCTGGAGTTTCTTTAACCGGGCAGCATATGGCATCTGTTTGAGCCCTTTGATCCTCTTGGTGAGGTACTTTTGGGGTCTTTCCAGTTGCTGCAGGTGTTTGGTAAGGTACATCCCAAAAGGGGCATTGTACTCGATTATGGGCCTGATGAGGGATGAGTAAAGAGGCACAATGACCTCTCCTAATCTAGATGTGAATCCCTTCATGATTAGGTGGGCTATATAAAATGTTTTCTAACCACTTTGGCCACGTGGTTGTCAAATGAGAGATTGCTATCAACTTGGGTCCCCAGGTCCCTAATGACTTCTTCTGTACTTAATGGATTACCACCTATGTGGTAATTTGTGGGCACTTTGTTTTTGCCAAAGGGGATGACTATACACTTTTTGGCGTTTAGCTTGAGGCCATGGCTCTGGCACCAGTTGTCTGTTTCTATGAGACCCTTTTGGAGGATGCTTGTGTCGGCTGGAGAGTCGATTATGGCGCCCAGTTTGCAGTCATCTGTGAACTTGGTCAGCCACAGTCCTTCCATGTTGGCCTGTACCTCCGAAAAATATATACCAAACAAGAGAGGTCCCAGGACTGAGCCTTGTGGGACGCCACTTGTAACTGGTTTGGAGTCTGACATGGCTCCAGCAATTCTAACCATGTGGGTTCTGTCCTTGAGCCAGTTTGCAACCCATCTAGTGACATAGGGGTTTATATTTAATTTAGTGGGGTATTGTATCGAAGGCTTTTGCGAGGTCCAGATAGGCTGTGTGGACCACCTTCCCTTCGTCAATGGCCTTGGTGACTGTTTCAAAGAAGTCAACCAGGTTTAAGAGGCAGGATCTGCCCTTAACAAAGCCAAACTGGGTAGGATCCAGTGTCTGTAGGTCCCCAATATCTTTATTTATGAGGTCCATGATGATCCTTTCCATAGCTTTGCAGACCAAGCTAGTCAGGCTTATGGGGCGATAGTTTCCAGGGTCCGTTGAGGCACCACCTTTGTGGAGAGGGACCACTGTTGCTGTACGCCACTCTTTGGGTACATATCCTGTAGTAAGGCTGAGATTGAACAGTAGTTTTATGTTTGGGTTTAGCTCTTCTTGGAGTTCATGTAGGACGCAGCCTAGGACACCGCCTGGTCCCATTGATGCTGTGTTTTTTGCTTTGGAAAGGGCGGCTCTCACCTGAGCATCTGAGATGTCGGGGGGGCAGCACTCTGCTGGGATAGATATTTGCCCTTTTGGTGGGAGAAGTTTGCTGAACCTGTCAGCTAGGATGTTGGCAATGTCTGTGGGATCAGTGTATTTTTTGTCATTTTGGACTAATTCTGAGCATATCTGGGAATTCCCACCCAGGTTCCTAACATAACTAAAGAAAGCCTTGTGATTATCTTTAGTGTCCTGTGCAATTTTTCTCTCGAAGCTGGCCTTTGACGATTTTATGAGTGCCCTTAGTTTTTTGCTAATACTGATGAGAGATGCCTTCCCTTTTTGGGATTTTGCTCTATCATGTAGTAGCTTCCTCCTTCTATTGTATAGTTTGTTTATGGCTGGGGTCCACCAGACAGGTCGTCTGCCTTTGGAGGATTGGGTCTTATACATTGAAAGGCAGAGTAATGATTTTTTAGAACCTTTCCTTCTAAAGGTATAAAGCTCTTATTTATTTAGGTGTTTGCCTGGGTAGAACTCTGATCTTAATGAACTAATTTAAATCTCACAAGCAAGTACAAAAAGTATTAAAAGTAAGTATACAAGCAGTTAATATGAATTAAAGACAGTTAAAGTTGAGTAAGTTCAAACAGGAATTGTAATGTAGTTCAGTAACACACTTAAAGGATCGTATAAAAGAGATTACTGCACCACTATGTCTAGTACTGCATATTTAGACATGTACAGACAATAAAAAAACATGTATTTTTATAAAAGAAGTAAGGGGAAAAGGAACCGAGGAAAATGGGCGTTATGGTAAGCTAGAGGTTGAATGCTGATAAAATAGTTGAAGTAATAACTTCCCCTTATGCTAAAGCTTAACAGTTCTGGTGCCAGCTTCACTAAGCTCTATCCTGCTTTTTTTAAGGCTTGCCGCTCAATCTTTCCCTAACTACTGCTACTGTACCCTCCATGTTCAAACACTCTTAAATTGTTCCTCTACCTAAAGTCTCTTTTCCCAAGGAAAAGGGCTATAGACCCATCTCTCATTTCTGAACCATTAGTAAAATATTTAAAAAAAAAAACAAACTGTTGTATAAACAATTACTAAAAAACATTCATAGTTATGGCTTGCTATTTGACATTTAATATGAGTTTTGTAATACGTTTAGTACTTTTTACAGCCCTTTTAATTGCAACTGATACCATTTATAGCAACATGAATGAAGACCACATCTTTACAGGCCTGTTCATAGATATGACTAATGGCCTTCAAAACAGTTAGTTATGACATTATTCTCAAAAAGCTTCAGAAATTAGAACTTGGAGAAAACACAGTTCACTGGTCTCAGACCTACATGCACAACAGATCCTTTTAGGTTAGCTATAACAACCCCCACATCCTCTCTGGGCAACTCAACATTGGAGTCTCACAGGGATCAGTGCTGGAGCTCCTTCTGATTTCAGTCTTTCTGAATGACTTTCTTATTTGAATTCCCAAATCCTGAGGCTGGTAGTATATGCTAATGACATATTACTCTTGCAATCCAGTAATAGAAACAATGAACATGAAAAGAACTGTAAGAAGACTTCACTGAGCTATACAACTTGTCCCTCCATACTAACCTTTTAATGTATCACAAAAACTAATGATGTTAAGTTGTCCAATCTCGCCTTCGTTCTTGCTGGATGGGTTTGGAGCCGATCCTCTGCTCTGACTAGGCCACTTACTATAGCTCGAGAGCTCTTTACTGGCTCAAGGCTACCCCTTATCCCAGAATGCCCAACGCCAGCTACCCAGATCTCGTTTGCCACTTCAGCTGCGAGGTTGCGTCAATACTGGCTCAGGCTTAGTATAACTTTTTTTTCTCTTCTTAAAATTCAATAATTTACTTGAAAAGTTGTATTTTCTTCACTGTTTTATAGTAGTTTGTAAGTTATTTAGTTCTAAACCCTTATCTCGTCCTTTGCTGTGTTTTTTTTTGTGCTGTGTTGGCCGTCACCCCTTAGTCGCTAGGCCTTCTGTTTGTTTACCTGAACCCGTTTTAGTTGGATAGTCCCCCCCTCCCCCCAGGACAGCTGTTTAAGATAGAGGCTCTCCTTTTAAGGTTTTTATCAATATAATTTTTATTATTGTAGCATGTCTGTTTGTGTGGTACTTCCTTCCTTCCTTCTTTTTTTTTTTTTTCTTAGTATATCCAAGGAAGTTAAAACCTCAGGGTTCAAAAAGTGTGACTCATGCTGTCAGAAGATGTCTCTGACAGATGGGCACACTAGTTGTGTTTATTGCTTGGGGGCTCTGTACCTGCAGGACTCTTGTGCTATTTGTCATGCCTTTAGTCCAAGGGTCCTGCAGAAGCGGAAAAACAAGCTTATCCTCCGTGGATTATTAAAACAGGATTCTCCAGCTAAAGTATCTCAGCCAGTGAAACCTTTGAAACCAGTCAAGCCGTCGGCTCCATGTTTGGAGCCGACCTGTGTGCTTGACAAACCAAGTGTGTAGGTGCCAGCTGGCACCAACAAGATTACCCCTCCATCGGCTCCAACTGTTACTTCAGAGCTGTCTCGGAGCCACAAAAGAGCTAGGTCTCCTTCTTTGGAACTGATTCGCTTGGTGCCACAATCACCATTACTCCAAAGCAAGTCCAGTCATCGCTCATCTTCCCACTCCTCTCAATCCTCGAGGTTATTGGATCAGGATGTGGAGAGAGTGGTCAGTAGGTTGCTTAAGTCACAGGCCCTTGCTAAAATGCTTTCGACCCACCTCAACAGGCTTCGGCTCCATCCGCTTCAATTTCAATTCCTCCTCTGACTATGCTTAGTTCGGATTCGGAGTCCATGGATTCTCCGATAGTGGTTCCTTCGGCTCAGATGACATCCTTATTGGCTCCGACATTGGCTCCGGTTACCTCGATTCTTCCTCTCATCAAGGTATCTGGGTGCCGAAGCTCTCCCGTCGGCTGTGGGGGGGTGTGGCATCGTCGGACCCTTGTCCGACCCCGCTCTCCCTCTCGGTGCGTCGGCTCAGTTGAGTTCTGCTCCCACATCGGCCTCGGAGCCGTCGCCCTCCGTGCAGGGTGGTATTTCTGTCTCTTCGGAGCTGGAGCTCTCCTTGTGTCGAGACTGTGACGCCTTCAAGGTCATACGGAGAGTGCTGTCCCCATAGACGGCTCCACTATCGGCTTTGTCCCCCTCGGTGCCTGTCACAACCTCTGCTCCTCCAGCCCCAAAGCGTAGGGAACCTATGCCTCAGGACACCCCATTGGGTGAACCCTCTTCTTCTGAAGCCTCCCCAGAGCATTCTGAGCAAGCTCCGTGGAAGAAAAAGTGCAAGAGGAAGCACCTAGACTCCCCTGAGTCTGTCACCTCAGATACAGACCTGGATGAATCGGAGGGGTCCCCAAGGTCCCCCTGTGAAGATGTTTCCTGTTCGGACATCCTGGAGATTCTCAGGCAGAAGCGTAGCTGGACTTCCCTAGCCCCCTCTGAAGACGAGTCTGTATATCTGGATGCATTTGGTTCCCGACCTTCCACCTCCTGGGTGTCTCCGCCTTTTGATCCACTCATGTCTGTAGTGTCTCGAAAGGTTTGGTCAGCTCCAGATTCCATGGAACCTGTCCCGAGGAGACCCAATAAATTCATCACAGCTCCCCAAGACAAACAATTTTTAACTAAAGGTATCCCAGTTGATGCCATGGTGGTAGCAGCAGCCACAAAGAGAGAGTTAGCTGAAACCTCCTCATCTGTCCATCCACCGAATAAAGACTCTCGTACGGTGGACAGATATGGGACGCGAATGTTTTCATCAGCGACCTTTTCCCTTAGGTCTCTGAATTATCTTTCCCATTTTACTAAGTTTCAGAGGGATCTCCTAAAAGAGCTTGGAGATATCCTACAGCTGAGTGAGCTTCAGCCAAGGTAGCTACCCAGCTTGCGACTCTTAATTCAGTAGTCAACTCCTCCATGAGGCTTATTTCATATGCAGCCAATGGAGCGAGTAGAACTGCAGGAACAGGAGTAGCTCTTAGGAGACATTCTTGGCTGTGGCTGTGTCAGTTTGTGGAACCTTTCAGAGTGTACCCCCTTTGATGGCTCCTCTCTTTTTGGGCCCCAGGTGAAAGACACGCTTACCAGGTGCCAGCAGGAAGGCAAGATACTCTGATGTCTGAGTCCGTTTTTCCACTCCTACCCACCATACCCAAAAGGTCAGAAGGGTGGAAAGATGTGGTTTCGAAAATCCCAGGGACCCTTGCCTGATGCATGTGGTGAATTTTCCCCCAGGGGCAGAGGGGGAAATAATAACAATGGCAGATGCTGTCCTCGTGGCAGAGGGGGTCTGCAAAATCAGGGTGACAGAGATGCCTTCTCTTCCAAACCCTATCAACATCCCTGAAGGGATGCCCGACTGCTCAACTCTGGAGACAGTCAGGGGAGGGCTTTCATTGTACCCAACCGCCTGGCAAAATATTACAAAAGACAAATGAGTACTAGCCATTATATCCGGAGGTTACAAGATTCCCTTTCATCAACCCCCTTTTGTTTAAAAAAATCCATCCCAGATGTTCCACTCAATCTAAAGGATCAGGCAGTCACAGAAGTTTCAAGACTGCTAGAAAAAGGAGCCATCCAAGAAGTCCCCGCAGACCAACTAGGATCCGGAACTTACTCAGGATTCTTTTTAGGGTCCAAAAAGACAGGGGACTGGAGACCAATTCTGGATCTCAGCAGGTTAAAATAATCTGAACAAAAAGCAAAATTCCGGATGGTAACACTGCAGTCCATTCTCCCTTTTCTGGGTCAGGACAATTGGATGTGCTCCATAGATCTTCAGGACGTGTACTATCATATAAAAATGGACAGACGGTCCAGGAGATTTCTACGCTTCTGGCTAGGGGCCAGACATTACCAATTCAGAGCTCTGCCCTTTGGTCTCACCACAGCCCCCAGGGTGTTCACCAAATGTATGGCGGTAGTCGCGGCTCATCTGAGACGTCAAGGATTCCAGGTGTTTCCTTATCTGGACGACTGGCTCCTCACTGCAACCACCAGGTAACAACTTAGATTACACCATCACATCCTGTGCTCAACTAGGCTTCACAATAAACTTCGAAAAGTCTGCCTTGTTGCCCTGTCAATCTATTACATACATAGGAGCAGAGCTAAACACAAGAAAAATGATTGTAAAATTGCCTCAAGAAAGAGTTTCCATTATTCAAAAACAGGTGTCACTTCTCCTGAGGAGCAAAAGAATTCAAGTCAAATATGTTCTTCAAGTTCTAGGGTCCATAGCAGCAGCCATTCTTCTAGTTCCCTTAGCACGCATTCACATGAGAATCCTTCAGTGGCTTCTTTTCACACAATGGTCCGTCCAGGAATTACCCATGTCTCACATGATGCTAATTACAGAATCTTGCAAAACACACCTTTCCTGGTGGATGGTCTCCCCACTAGTTTCTCAGGGCAGACCTTTCATGGAACCCCATCCGGTCGCCACAGTGACCACGGATGCTTCCCTGATAGGGTGGGGGGCATTATCTAGGGAAGACAGTCCAAGGCACTTGGCAACCTCACGAGTACCACTTGCACATCAATGTCCTAGAGATGAGAGTGGTGCTCCTAGCATTGCAAGCTCTTAAAGACTCTCTCCCTGCCGGGACTATTGAAATACAGACAGACAATATGACAGTGGTTTGGTACATCAACAAACAGGGCGGAACCAGGTCTTACCCCTTGTGCCGAGAGGCCCTCAGACTGTGGCAATGGGCGATTTCCTCCCAACATTTTCTGATAGCAACGCATATCCCTGGGACATCCAACGTAATAGCAGACAGGCTCAGCAGAGCTATCCTCATGCCTCACGAGTGGTCTCTGAAACAGGAAATTGTGGCTCTTATTTTCTGCAAATGGGGCCAGCCTTGTTGCGATCTCTTTGCCTCTCCCCTCAACAACAAATGCAGCAGCTACTTCTCCCATGTTCCTCCTCCAGGTCAGACACCCAGGGACGCTCTAGTCCACAGTTGGCCTCAGGGACTCCTTTATCCATTTCCACCCTTCCCCATAATTCCAAAAGTCACTCAGAAAGCAAAATCGTTGGGCTGCAAAATGATCCTCATTGCTCCCTGTTGACCTCGACAGATTTGGTTTCCGTTCCTTCACCCCCACCTTCTAGCCCAGCCTTGGATTCTGGACCCAGTACCAGACTTCTTGATTAATCAATCAGGCGGGGGCTACACCATTCCCTCCAATCTCTCAAGCTCACAGCTTGGTTACTCCACTTCCAATCCTAGCCAGGCTCCCCAATATTTCCCCAGCAGTGCATGGTATTATTGTTTCCTCCCATAAGACAAATACAAGGAAAGTCTATGCTAGCAAATGGAAAAGATTCTCTTACTGGGCAGAATCCAGGAATTTAGATCCTTTTACAGCTCCTGTACACGAGATTTTGGACTTCCTAGCAGAACTATTTCATTCTGGTGCAGCTGCTGCTACCATCAGAGTACAACTGGCTGCCATTTCAAATTTTCATGTCGGAGTTTCTAACTCCAGCATAATGTCTCACAAACTCTGTAAGGCCTTCATGAGAGGTACATCTGTACTTAGACCCCCAGTGAAAGAGCCACTTCCACCTTGGGATCTCAATTTGGTTCTTGTCTCCTTGATACTGCCATCCTTTGAACCAGTAGCATCATGTTCCTTGAAGTTTCTCTCTTGGAAAACTCTTTTCATGGTCGCTATTACTTCTGCCAGACGTGTTTCAGAACTTCATGCACTATGTGTTCACCCTCCATACGTAGTTTTTCACAAATACAGGGTTTCCCTGAGAACTAACCCATCTTTTCTACCTAAAGTTTGTTCAGACCACAATTTGAATCAATCCATTGAACTCCCTGTCTTTTTCCCTAATCATTCCAACAATGCAGAATACAGATTACACCATTTGGATGTGCATAGACAACTGCGTTTCTGTCTCCATAGAACTAAAGAAATGAGAAAATCAGATCAGTTGTTCCTTTCATTTGCTAACAACAAACAAGGCCTTCTAGTTTCTAAAGTAACATTGTCAAAATGGTTATCGGACACCATAGTCCATACCTACCTGTTGCGACAAAAAGATCTTTCAACAAAACTCAAAGTCATTCAACCAGGTCAGTAGCTACTTTGGGAGCATTTCAATCTAGATTGCCCATAGATTCAATTTGTGCAGCAGCTACTTGGGCAGATCCTCATACATTCATTTCTCATTACAAAGTAGATGTGGTCTCCCGGGGCAGAGCTTCCTTTGGTTCCACTGTTCTAAAGAGTCTGTTCCAATGAACCACCCAGGATTGAGGTGCTAAGGACGCTGTCCCATCCAGCAAGAATGAAGGCGAGATTGGACAACTTAACATAAAGAAGTTCTGTACCTACTATAATGTTCCATGTTAGTTGTCCTTCATCTCACCTTCCTTCTTGCGTCCCTCCCTCCATCCCTCCTTCCCCCTTCCTCGAGGATTGAGAGGAGTTTCTCAATGGTTTTACTGGCTAATTTGTTTTGTTATTAGTTGCTTCTCAACCAAATCATGACAATTAACTGTATATCCAGGTTTATTAATGGATTATAGTGTGGGCTATCTCAAATGAGATCTGGGTAGCTGGTGCTGGGCATTCTGGGATAAGGGGTAGCCTCGAGCCAGTAAAGAGCTCTCGAGCTATAGTAAGTGGCCGAGTTGGAGCCGAGGATTGGCTCCGAACCCATCCAGCAAGAAGGAAGGCGAGATGAAGGACAACTAACATGGAACGTTATGGTAGGTACATAACTTCTTTTTATGATTTTCTCAACTTCTGAAAAATTAATATTTCTCCCATTCAACCAACTGATCCGTAAGATTTGGAATAGTGTCGCCACTGAGGACAGTGATACCCAGACCTTATTGCTGACCCAACGTATTCCTTTACAATGCACACAGACTGTATTTGAAAGTCTTGCTATGTTCTAGGCTCACATCTAAAGCCCATTTATCTGTTGCTGAAAACGTATTACTTCCCAAGTTGGAGTATGGTCTCCTGTTTGTTTTACACTTAGCTGAAAATACCCCCAGAACACAAATTATAGAAAACAATATTTGTTTTATTCTCTTAGCAGACCTCTTCCTTCATCATTGCAATTTACTGGAAAATACCAACTGGCTCTTGGTGACTAAAAGGGCTACCTTTCTCCTCTGCACACTGATTTTTTTAAGTTTCTAAAGTATCTAGCTACTATCCCCCTCTAAAAAGGAAAGCTTGCATTTGAGAAAATTATGACCTAATAAGTACATAAAACAACTCTCTCTTGTCACTCAGTGGCTCTCTTACCATTTAAACATGCAACGCATGACAAAGTTTTCTGCAGGCTGGAATCTGGAACCACCTTCCTGCAGATGTCAAAATAAACCTCAAATCCTGTGAGAAATTGAAAAGCCCTTAAGGAGCTCTGCTCACTGAATCCTCCTGCAACTGCTAATGAAGTAATAGTTAATGCCTACAGCATTTGCCATTTATTCTCCATTTTCATGTTTTTTTGCAGTTTCCTCCCACATTCCAAAGACATGCAGTATGTGAATTTGACACTCTAAATTGGCCTTGGGTGTGAGTGTGCATGTGCTTGGTATGGTATGGAAGGACAGCTGCTGCACGGCTAGCCACCCAGCAATGTGAAGATCAGCTCTAGATGATTTTCACTGTTAAAATAACACCCTGATTCCAAAAAAGGGTTATTTATGGATTGATCTGGTGATGAACTGTTGCTTTCACTCTCTCTAAATATTGAAACTCTAGCTCTGTTTCCACATTTATGTTTTATGTATTTTTTTATTTTAGTTCTTATTATTTGCATTTTGTAAACTATTTATTTTTTCCATGTAAAATGATTGCATTCTGCTTTGAGCCTGGGTTGTGACTGAAAGGGTTCAATAGCTTGCAGGTTCACTCCTAAGCAGGAGCATTGTTTTTCCTGTTCTTAGCCGGGATGTGCATATAAATAATTATTACTCATGGCTAAATCTTCATGCAGAGATGTTAATACTTTTAACTAGAAGTTAGGTACTGTATCCGGGCTTGGGGTTTTTAATTAGAGGCTTTTCTTAACTTTGTTTAAATTTCTGTGGCTCTTACTTCATCCCATTTCATATCCTGTACCCTTAAACTTCTAATTCTTTCTTTTACTTCTTCTATACATGGTACTATACATGGTCTAATGGTATTGTAAGTTCCTGCTGAAGTGTTCTCCGGTCATTATTATGAACTCCATCTCTTCTCTGTGCTTTGTTTTGGATACAGTTTATATAGTTCTTTTTCAATATAATTTACATTGATTTTTGAATTTGAGGTTACCCAGATGTCACTAGGACAACTTATCACCCCCTTTGTGGAACCAGACTGTTTTGCATAAGATTTTGTTAATACATCTATAATCTCTTGTGTGGAACAACAAATTTTAGAATCTACACATAGTTTAACAATTTATATCTTTACTCCTTCCACATCTTATGCATCTATAAAATTGTTTCTTATAATGCTCAATATCTATATATACATTTTCTTCATCTTGTCTCACATTGTTTAATTTGTTTGTCCAGCTTGTTTATTTCAGTTTTCAAAGTTGTAGTTCGACCTCTTTTCCATTTCTTTGTCTCTCACATTAGTCAAGTATCTCCTTCTTATGGAAATGTAGCCTCCTGCTGTTGTGTGCCTAGATCCTGATGTTAAACATTTTTTTTTGCATTCAGCAAGTTCTTTTTCAAAACTTTCCATATTTCTTTTGCAGTTTTTCCACTGAACACTTCACTCCAATTAGTTTTACACAGTGACTGTTTTGCTGTAATTAACATTCTGTGCATTGGTTTAGATTTCAGTTTGGCAGAATTATCTAGCAACAAATGAACCTTTATAACCCCATGATTACTGCACATCAACGGTGGTAAAATCTGACCTGAAGTAACAGCGATTTCTTTAAAAACACAGTGTCTAGTATGTTCCATTCCCTGGTAGTTTTTTACAATCTGAAGAAAACGATTCATTGTTCCTGAGCAGAATTTGTGAATAATTTGCTTACAAATGTTGTGGAATGTGGAATAATATTAAGTTCCAGGCCACTGTTATTCTTCCCTCCTGTGTTTCATGCATGCAGTGTCCGAGTTCTTCTAGGTCATCAGCACTTGACATTGGTGGTCTATACACTCCAACAATTGTTATATGTTCCAGGGTTGTCTTTACTGTCACAGTTAAGCAATCTACAGTATTGGTGTTATCAATGAACATGTAGTAATCACAGGTTTCATAACTATCTTTCATCTCTGTCATAATACCTTCACTTGATTTATTTTAGAATGTTTGTTACAGTAAAAATACTTATACCCTGACAGAACTGATTTCCAGTCACTGTTCTTTAACCATTTTTCACAAACAATAACATCAATCTTTTGGGAATGTAGCAATTTTTCCAATAAAAATGATTATTAATGCTCCTAGTATTAACAACCACCAGAGATTCATCGGATGTTGCTATCTATGAACTGTTAAATTTATGACCTGGCAAAATCCTGCCTTGTGTTTGTCAAATATTGCAAAATATCTGCTGCAAACATTCCCTTCTGATCTTGAAAAGTGCACACCATCCTTCTAAACACACATGTGCCAAAATTAGGCATGGATGCTCTAGACATTTACATTTTTTAAAACTGGACATTTTTGTGTGTAGGCATTTACCTAATAAATCTTTTCATTCACTCACTGTGATATGACTTTCCTCTCTATATGCGATTTGTGAAAAATACAGTCTAAAACCTGTACAAGCTATGCTGTCTAAGAGGGCTGTTAAGTTCCCTACTGTCAGAGTCCTTGCAGATGAAATCATTTGTATGTAATGACTTGACATAACTGTTTATAATTGATTTATAGCTATTGTTTATATGGTAAACACACTTGATATACACAGTTTGTGACTTGTTAAATTAAGTCAAATAAATGAATTATATCAAAAGTGTCTTGCAGGCACACACCTAGGCTGATCAATATTAGTGTGTTATGACTACAGTAATGCAACATTGCTTTGTTGGGGGTTATAGCAAACCCCTTAAGCTCCCGCAGATAAATAAAAATATTTAAGTGTGGAAACAACATTGTTTATGGGAAATTAATGCTAGCCACTCCTTACAAACCGATATAAAACATAAAGCAACTTCTTTAATCTAGGCAAATGTCTCAAATCAGTTGTTGCAAATGAAACAGAGACCCCATTAGCAAGGATTATTATTTATTAAGATCCAAGTATGCCATACTAATGTACACTGCTACTCTCCTACTCCTTTTGACAATTAAGTTAAACTGTATTAACATGTTTCCCATAATAGGCATAACCTATTTAAAGAGGGAATATTGGCAGAAAAACTAAACTCTGTACAACTATATAGTACAGATTGTGATGACACACACCACACAAAGCTTAAATAATGTTTTACATTCAAAAAAGCATGTAAATACTTACCCTCTTGGCTATAAATATACGATATATAGTTTGTTCTATTAGTCATGACCCATGTACACAACTGCCCTTGATTTTAAAGCACCACTATAACAAACAGTGAGATATTAAAGGTTTCAGCTATAGTTTACAGCTGTCTAAACAAGAACTAGATTCCATAAGAATAACATTTTTCATTATTGGTGAATATTGTATATGACCAAGCTTCAATGATAGAGGTTCCATTAGTAAAAAAAAAAATAAAGCTTTACAAAAAGAATTATAAACATTAGTTCATTTATATAATGCCTACATGACTTGAGGGTCATGATACGCAAATGGGTGACGAGTTGGGTAAATATGACTTTCCAACAATTATATGTAAATTCTAATCAGGATCATCAACCCAGGTGACAGAGAAAGAGGACTGGTCCCAAAATGTGTTGGATAGATTAGACAGGAAAACAAGAAGGCTGCTTCATGCTCACCAAATGATTTATTAAAATCCATGCATACCAAGATTATATATTCCTAGTTCAGAAGGAGGGATGGGCCTCCTTGAAATTGATTACATGTAAAGATCTGCAATCGTGCGACTGCACACCTGGCTGCTGACCTCACAAGACCCAAACGTAGTGAAAGTTTTGAAACATGAGGAGAATAAATCTAAGATGACTTCTCTGCTTGGCTAGCAGAAGCATATTGGCGTCAAGTAGGAAAGGAAATCCAACCAGAAGTAGATAAAAAATCGGGCAGCAACTGAATGTGCCAAAAAGAAAAGAAAGAATATAAAGTGAAGGAACAGATGAGAAGGCAAGAAATGTGGAAAAAGCATAAATATAGTTGCAAGTATAGAAAACTTCTGGAATAACCTCATGTTGATCAGGAACAAATGCAGGAATGTTTAAGGAGAGGCGAATTTAAACCAAGAAATGAAAGGTTAATTTTGGTGGCCCAAGACAGTGGGCTATGTACACATTGGTTTACAAAGTCTATTGAACCTGTGGGAGAAACAGACAAATGTGGGTTTTATAAAAAAAGAATTGGAAACCGTTGCACACCTCATTGCAGATTGTGACATACTAATGGCAGACGGATTGTATACTGAAAGGCATAATAATGTGGCAAGACTGTTGCACTGGGGATTGTGGAAACATTATAATACTGAAATGGCTGAAAAATACTGGAAATATGAGCCACAAAGCATCATAGAAAATTATGACATCTACATCACATGGGATCATCTATTACCAACAGTTCAAAAGATAGATGCTAGAAAAAACAGATATAGTGGTCCAGAAAAAGAAGACAAGAGTAACATTGATCATTAAAATCGCCACACCCAGTGACTACAGTGTCCTACGTATAGAGAGACACAGTCCTAAAATATCAGGATGTGCAGGCAGAAGCAAGAGCAATGTGGAACAAAGATACCCAGATAGTTCCAATAGTAGTAGGAGCGTGTCTATATCACATTATCGAAATCTTACTACATCGAATCACTAAAGGTCGACCTCTAGTGATCGATGTAGTAAAACCTCAAATAACGCTTAAAAAACAAAAAGCAAACAAAAAAACTAACTAGTGTAGGCAAGGGGGCAAGCCCCCCCTGCCCCCCACACACCCCCTACTTAAATATTCCAACTCCGAGACCACATTATATTGAGGTAAATGGAAATCTCCCCTTACTGAGATTTCCGTTTACCTGCACGATGTTCTGCGCTTTCGATGTGGTGCCGACAATATCAGCTTCGACGTTGTCAGCTTTTGACATCATGAAGTAGATCTGTAGGAGCAAGGGGTCTTATAAAAAAGAGTCTACAATCATATTTAGATATGTTACCAATACATGTAACTCCATACGAATTGCAGGAGGAGTCATTACTGGGCAAATTGCAGGTGCTGTGAAGAGGACTACTGGCTGAAGATTGAAACAATACTAATTTCATGAACTTTAATTGTACTTTGACTTAGAAATGAGGTCCATTCCTGTCACAGTATTAGAAACCCAAAAGATTTGGAGAAATTAAAAAAGGAGATACCACTATATCTATTATTCACTAGGGTGTATAAATATGGGGAGATTCCTCAAGACTGGAGACATGCACTTATTAAACCTGTCTGAAAATGAAAGGGGAGTAGGACAAACCCAGAGTCATACAGACCCTTAAGTCTACTTTCATGTTGTGGAAAAATAATGGAGAAGGTAATAATTGCTAGTTATTGTCAAGATTGGAAAGGTTGGGACTTGAAACCATATATCAGCATGCATATGTTGAAAATAGATGTATTACCACCTGTAACATGGTGTTCTATAACAATATAATAGCTATGAATGAAAAAGTGTGCTGTGATGTAATTTATATAGATTTAACTTCAGCATTTGACAGGATCCTACACAAAACACTTATCAATACATTAGAATAACTAGATATTGGTGTTACTGTTAATGAGATGGGTAGCTGCATAGCTGCATGGTTTACAGATAGGAAATGGAAAGTATCATACAGCAAATTCTTGGTTACAGTCAGGCTGTCCCGCAGGGCTCTGTCCTAGGGCCATACTGGTGTAGATTGCCTCAGATGAAAAAGAAAGAAATGAAATATTCATTCTGCAGTCTATATGCAGATGACTTAAAATTAGGAAAACTGATTGAGTGTGTTACAGATATGGCACGTCTGCAAAAAACTTGACTAAATTGACCATTTGGGCACAGGAGAATAATATGCTGATAAATACATCAAAAACTAAGCATGTGATAATTGGGAGACATAAATTAAAAAGTGAATATTTGAAACTGAAGAGTCATTCAAGGACCTGGATATATGGGAAGATCCAGCTTTGAGTTTTTCATAATTATATCAACCAATTGTTTAACAATAATTATAGAGGTATAGCTTGTATTAAGATTTACAAAGTCTAGGAAATCAGAAATTATGAAGTCATTGTTTGTTAGTTGCATTAGACCCAAACTTGAATATATGAAACCTTATAAGAAAACAAGCATGAGTAACCTGGAAAGAGTAGATCAGAGATATACCAAGGGCATCCATGGATGTGAAAATTTGTTATTATGAAAGACTAAAATATCTAAACTTGTACAGTGTCCCAGATATTTAAGAGGATACCTTATTCAAGTATATAAAGCATTTAGGGACAACTACTCAATGTTTTGGGTTAACAAAAAGTAGTAGAGAATCATCAGACTACCTATAGAGAATATTCTATAGGAATGAGAAGTGCACAACTGGTTCTCTGAGAGAGAGCAGCATGGATAGACTACCAAATTTCAGTAAAGCAGGCACTAGTTTAGGTATTTTTAAGGACAGACGGGCCACTTATTATGGGAACAACTGTTTTGGTGTATTGGCAGGCTAGAAGGGCATTAATGTTCTTGAAATATTTGCATGTGTGTATGTAAGTCATTGATTTTTATGTGTAATTTTTTTTGGAGCACTTATGCATTGTTTCCCCATACTATGTAATGTACTGTTTTACCATAACATTCAGCATTTGGGCATTTCTATCTTCACAGAAGACATGCCAAGCAATAATGGACAACACTGGCATGCCAAGCAATAATGGACAACACTGGACTGTAAGTCATGTCCAAGAGTGCAGATACTGATATAATTTACATTTCTACAAGAAGACATTCATTATTTTTTTTTAATCCACATAAAAAGTTAATAGAAGATCAACTGGTGTTGCTTCGACATGCATTTTCTAAACAATAAGAAGTATTAAATTCTGTATTCTTTTGGTAAATGTTTTTATTAAGATTTTTAAATAAATAACATAGAAATACATAATAAAAATCACATATGTAGAAAGCAGTTATAAAAAATTATAAACAAACTAACATAATAACTGTTTACAAGGTGTCTACCCATTAATCTAATGAATCAGAACAGTCGCATAAAAAATTTCTGGAAAAAAAAAATCAACTTGCTGTCTTCTTGTTTAGTAGTCTCTTAAGTTTCATCCATGAGTTTAATGGAGAGTTCTCTAGTGGTTCTTTCTCCGATTGTTGAAATCTCCATCTGACAAGTTTCAATTGCAATGTAAAATTCTCTGAGTTGGGCTTCTATTACTTTTCCAGTTTCTTGTTATCACTTTTCTTGCAATTGTTAAGAGGGATCAAAGAAGAGGGAAATCAATTTTCTTAACACTTGAAGGAATAAGGGTATTAAACAAGATCAGTGGATTGCTTAAATGGAAATTATCATTGAAAAGAGCCTGTAGGAAAGAATTAATATTATGCCAAAAGGGTTTAATTAAATCACATTCACAAATCATATGTTGCTAGTTAGCTGTAACATTTAGATTACATCTCCAACTATTTTTTCCAGGTCATTTACTGTTATAAAATAATCCCAATAATTATCCTGACAGAAATCTGTTTTAATTAATTTTTATAATTTTATATAAATTTCTCTCAGGAGGATTATGATGAATTGCTAATATCAGATTTTTGATAAGCTTTGGAATTTCCTTTTTAATAGAAGCTTGCATCAAAGATAATCTACTTTCTATAGCAAATCTGCAATTTTGTAAGTCTAACCATAGTTCCCTGCTTAAGTTGAATTTGTTTAATATAAAATCAAGTGAGTAAATATTTTCTTTTTCCATTAGTTGTAACCAAAATGTTAAGTGTTTTTCTTTAAATTTGTCCATTGTAAATATATTAAATGTGTTGATATTATTTTGTGTGTATGCGATGGGAAAAATTAAGAAGATCCAAGCCGTGTATTCAGGATCTCTAAAAACAAGATTTTTAAATCTAGTGAGTATCATTGTGATATATGATAAGTTTGTTGTTACATTTAGAAATCCTAGTAAACACTCCTTTAATAGCCATATACAAGTATTGTTGTTTATTTTATTATAAGGTGTGCAATTTATTTGACTATTCTGCATGGTTATGTATCTTTGTATATCTTTCCACTTGGCTGAGTAATTTTTATTGGTCCATAAAATAACTGTCTTTTATAATAGCTGAAGTGGAATATGTTTCAATATTAGGTAAATCTATTCCTCCACTGGACCAACTGCTTTGATGATGTTTAATTGCTAATCTAGATCTTTTGGGATACAATTGAAGTCTAAGCATCAGAGTATTACATTCTTTTATGTAGTGATTTGGAATAGGGAGAGCTAGAAATTGGACTATATATAATACTTTACATAATATAACCATTTTTATAATAATATATCTTTCTTCAAATGTAAAAAAACTTAATCCAATGATTTGCAAGCTTTTTGATGTTTTCTAAAACTTTACAAAAGTTTATATTGATTATATCCTTAATACTTTTAGTTAAATCAATTCCAAGATGTTTTATTTTAACATCAGCAACTAGATATTTAAAATATTGTTGTGGTACTTAGTAGGGTTAGAATTGTTGTTGTTGTGTCTTTCGGCTTTTCCCGGTTAGGGGTCACCACAGCGGAACTCCAGTCCGCTAATGATTGGCAGTTGATTTTTATGTGCTGAGTTGCCAGCCCTAACGCACAACCTTCAACGAAGGTATGCCCATTCACGCATGTCTCCACACAGAAGACACTCTAGCTGAGAGTCGAACCGGTCAGCGTCTTACAGAATTAATACATAAAATAGTTGTTTTATCCTTGTTAAATGCAAGATCTGATTTAGACTGAAATCTTTCAATAGCCCTAAATAAGAAATTGAGGGTATTATTATTATCTGTTAATGTTAGTAAGATATCTGCAAACAAAAGTATTTTGGAATTTAAATTATGACCCAATTGAACTCCTTTAATGTCTGGATTTACTCTTATGTAATTTGCAAAAGGTTCCATGACCAATGTGAATAATAGGGAAAGAAGGCGACCTTGTTTTGTACCCTTAGTAATTGGAATTGATTGTGAAATATAAGAGCCTATTTTTATGTAAGCTAAAGAGTTCTCGTATAAGTTATGAGATGTATGAAGTTTATTGGAAAAATCACATTCTTGTAATACTAGCGATAGATAATCCCAATTGACTGTATCAAATGCACTATTGATATCTAAACTTACTGATGTTATTTGATCTTTTATTTTGTTGGCATAATTATCATTAGAATTCTTTTGATATTATCAAATGTATTCCTGTTTATAACAAAATCAGTTTGATCTTTATTAATTAAATGTGGTAAGAATTGTTGACGCCTATTAGCTAAGATGGATATGAATAATTTATAATCATTTAATGATTTAGGTCTATAGGATATACATTATGTCGGGTCTTCATCAGATTTAAAAATTGGTGAGACTAATGTATATTTCCACGAAGGGGGGGGGGGTAATCATTAAATTTCTGACTGATTGAAATGTATGTAATACAATTTTTAAACTGTTTGTTTTTAGGCATCAATTTATATAAATCTGATATTATCCCATCATTTCCCAGAGCCTTATTGTTTTATAGTTTATGTATTTGTGTTGTGAGTTCCATCATAGATATAGGTTTATCAATCATTTCTAAATGTACTGTTAATCTATAATTTGTATAGTTTTTTTGCTTCTTTCAAGTCCATTTTTGGATTAAAATGATTCATTTTGATATAATGTGTTCTGAACTAATTGTATGTCTTCTATTGCAGTGTTTTTTTTTTCTTTTTATTCTCACTATATATTTCCCTGATATGATTAGATTTAATTATCATTTTGGTTCTAGAAGCTATTTTACTGAGATTTTTTGGGTTTATTGAATAATTAGTTCATTTTATTTTCTCCATATTTATTTTGATTTTTTGATTTAGTATTTCTAGATATTTGTTTTATAAATCATTTATTGTTTGTAACAATGTCTTATTGTTGTCCCCCCCTTTTTATGTTCAAGTGTTAACATATCAGTTTTTCTTGTAGTTCTTTCTTTATCCTGCATTTTCTTTTTTTTTTTTGTGAAAACCAATTTATGATTCTCTCATAAAGGTAAGATTTGAGAGCATCCCAAATATATGCTATTGATATGTCCTTTGTATTATTGAACTTAAGTATATTTGTATCTCTTTTTATCAAAGAACTCTTTGAAATCTTTCATGTTTGTGATATATGCCTTTATATAATATAATATTATATAGATAATATAATATTATAATAATATAATTATAAATTCTTTTGAAATGTGTATAATTATGTGTCACAAAAAGATCAAATAATATGGCATTATGATCTGAAATTGGACATGAAGTTATTTTAACTTTAAATATGTGACTAAATAATTAGAGGTAAGAACTCTATCAATTAGAGATTGTGTACCAAACCTATTTGAAAAGTGAGTAAAATGAAGAGAATCTTTAACTAAAAATTGATTTAATCTTAAGTATGTTCATAAAATTTTTTAGTGCTTTTACAGGTACCGATATTTTGCATTTTCCCTTTGTGTTAGTGTCCTCTTCATTTAGTATACAATTAAAGTCTCCAGCTATAATTAAAGATCCTTTAGAGTGTTGAAGTATTTGGTGTAAATTGTTTTTGGTTGTTTTCACTCCTAAAGCAGGAATTCAATATATATTTACTAATGAATATTTTTTTTTATTAATTAGGATATTAACCAGACAAACATGGCCTTATCATCATTATAAGTACTTAATATGTATGGTATAGGTAATGTATTTTTCCACAAATATGATATAATGTATTTTTGTATTTATGAAATAATGTATTTTTCCACAAATATGTCATATTACAAATATGACTCCGTCATTGTCTATGCTGGTGTGAATGACCTGAGACGTACCTCCCTGGACTACATGAAAAGAGACATAGAGGAGCTCTCTGATCATGTAGCCCAGGCCGGTATGACCCTGACCTTGAGTAGCATCTTACCCTCACCAAGAATGATGCCACAGTATAAAGACAAAATGATCAATTTTAACAATTGGCTAAAGTATTGGTGTCATTCAAAGGGGATCCAGTGTCTGTCAGCCTGGGCTGACATGCTCGACAAGCCATGTTGCTTCGCTAGGGACGGCTTGCACCTATCAGCCCTGGGCTTTCGAATACTGGCTAAGGCTCTTGCCACCCCCATAGTGCCTTTTTTAGGCAAGGCTCAAAAGACAAACCCACCTCCATAGACAACACAAGGAAAAAGAAACTAAGGGTAATGCTGCTCAACGCCAGAAGTCTAAACCTCAAGATGCACGCACTCGAGGCTCTCCTGAGTATGGAGAATATCGATATCTGTGCAGTAACAGAAACCTGGTTCAAGGCTCCCGAGAGCACCCCAGCACTACCAGGTTAAACCTCATACCATGCTTTTTGGCCCCAAAACTCGGACCGAACCACAAAAGGAGGGGGAGTATCCATATTCATCAAAGATACCCACACCTCCAGGTTAGTGGCACTGCACGAAGCATCGGAGACCATCCATATGCAACTAACAGTGGGCAAAACTGCCTTTCAGTTTGTAGCCTGCTACAGACCACCCTCCCAAACTCAGGAACCCCACTCGGCTTCCACGAGAACACTGGAGAATATGAAGGTCTCTCCAAACACCATTATATTGGGTGACTTCAACTACCCAAACATAGACTGGGAGCACTACTCAAGCCCCAACACCCTCGCCCAACGGTTCCTAGAATTTATAAACTCAAATGCTATGGAACAACTGGTCACCACTCCCACAAGAGGGGAAAACATATTGGACCTGATCATCACCACCATGGAGACTCTATGTTCCATACCAGAGGTATACCCCTCATTGGTAAGATCTGACCATAACTTAATCTCACTGGACATCCATATCCCGTCCCCATCCCCAGCCAAGGAAACCACGGTGAAGAACTTCTCAAAAGCAAACTTCACATTTCTCAAAACCAAGGTGGAATCCTTCAAAGCCCCAGGGCCAGTGGAAAATACGGCCCAAACCGCAGAATCCATTACAAACGCATTCTATGGACACCTACAGGAATGCATGGATTGTGCTATCCCAAATAAAACCAAGACTCACTCCTCCAAAGGCAGGAGACCTGTCTGGTGGACCCCAGCCATAAATAAGCTATGCAACAGAAGGAGTAAGCTACTACATGATAGAGCAAAATCCCAAAAAGTGAAGGCATCTCTGATCAGTACTAGCAAGAAACTACGATCCCTCATAAAATCATCTAAGGCCAGCTTCGAAAGAAAAATTGCACAAGACGCTAAAGATAATCACAAGGCCTTCTTTAGTTACGTCAGGAACCTGGGTGGCAACTCCTAGATATGTTCTGAGTTAGTGCAAAATGACAAAAAATACACTGAACCCACAGACATTGCCAACATCCTGGCAGACAGCTTCAGTACAAACTTCTCCCCCCTTCCCCCCCAAAAGAGCAAATGTCTATCCCAGCAGAGTGTAGCCTCCCTGACATCACAGATGCACAGGTGAGAGCTGCCCTCTCCAAAGCAAAAAACACAGCATCAATGGGACCGGACGGTGTCCTGGGCTGCATCTTACATGAGCTCCAAGAAGAACTGAGCCCTCGCATAAAGTCACTGTTCAATCCCAGCCTTACTACAGGATATGTACCCAAGAAATGGTGTACAGCAACAGTGGTCCCACTCCACAAAGGTGGTGCCACAACAGACCCCGGAAACTATCGCCTTATAAGCCTGGCTAGCCTGGTCTGCAAAGCTATGGAGCTTATCATGGAACTCATAAACAAAGACGATGAGAACCTCCAAACACTGGATCCTACCCAATTCGGCTTTGTTAAGGGCAGATCTTGCCTCTTGAACCTAGTCGACTTCTTTGAAACAGTCACCAAGGCCATAGATGAAGGGAAGGTAGTCCACACAGCCTACCTGGACCACGCAAAAGCCTTCGACACAATACCCCACTTGGGCATCATAAATAAGCTCACCAGCTTAAATATAAACCCCTATGTCATAAGATGGTTTGCAAACTGGCTCAGGAATAGAACCCACATGGTCAGAATTGCAGGTGCCATGTCAGACTCTAAACCAGTTACAAGTGGCGTCCCACAAGGTTCAGTCCTGGTACCTCCCTTGTTCGGTATATATTTCTCTGAGGTACAGGCTAACATGAGAGGACTATGGCTGACCAAGTTCGCAGATGACTGCAAACTGGATGCCATAATCGACTCACCGACTGACACAGGCATCCTCCAAAAGGGTCTCACAGAGACGAATAACTGGTGCCAGAGCCATGGCCTAAAGCGAAATGCCAAAAAGTGCATAGTCATCCCCTCTGGGAAAAACAAAGTGCCGACAAATTACCACATAGGTGGTAATCCATTAAGTACGGAAGAAGTAATTAGGGATTTGGGGACCCAAGTAGATAGCAATCTCTACTTTGACAATCACATTGCCAAAGTGGTTAGAAAGACCTTCTATATAGCCCACCTTATCACGAAAGGGTTCACATTTAGATCAAGAGAGGTCATTGTGCCCCTCTACTCATCACTCATCAGGCCCATAATTGAATACAATGCCCCATTTGGGATGTACCTTACCCGACACCTGCAGCAACTGGAAAGACCCCAAAAGTACTTCACCAAGAGGATCAAGGGACTCAAACAGATGCCCTACGCAGTTAGGCTAAAGAAACTCCAGCTCTACTCAGTTGCTTACCGTCTACTCAGAGGCGATCTGTGCCTGACGTATAAAGCCATGTCCAACCCAGAATTAATGGACATGCTCCACCTCAGGAAATCCAAATCCCTTAGAGCTACACACTGGATGGACTTAAACCTCAGCACAGAAATATATAGGACATGCTGGAGGGACAGATTCATATCCCAGAGGCTCCCCTCACTCTGGAACAAAATCCCAATCCATGTTAGGCAGAGCCCCTCAATGACCCTCTTCAAGAGAAATCTTGACGAGTGGATGGGAGATCGTAGGTTTACCCCGGGATCTCTTCTGTGTCCCTACTAGACAGAGGCACAGTAAACTAACCTTAAAAGGGCTATCTTCTGTGATCTACTATACAGAGGCACAGTCAGCTAATCTAAAAGGGTGTCTAAAGCCAAACACACTCTGGTTAGGCTTATAAATGCCCTAGGGCAGATAGCCTAGTATCAACCTATGAACAAAATGACTACTCCTCTTCTTTTTTGGTTAAATTGAGAGCTAGCTATTACTGTATATTGCTTATTATTGATCCTGTCTAACTCTTTTACTAATAAACGTGTTTCCTGAGTAAAAACAACCTGGCAAGAATAGGTTTAGACATTTATTGAAACTAACTCTTTTACAGCTATTATTCAGCCCATTTATATTGATTGATAAACAATTTAGGTTAACCATTTATTAAAAGCTAATTGTTGAGTCGTATATGTTTTGTGTTTCATTTCTGATTTGAAAGAGAAGTACATTGCAAAAAAAAAGATTAGAAGCAAGCATGCTAATTATTAATGAAAGAGAAAACTTTAATGTTAGATGGAAGTGATTTACCTGTAGACACCAACGTAAAAACATTTAAAACAAGAACTGTATTACATAATAAATTTCTAACCCACCTAACCCTCATGGAGTAAATAACTTCAGATAATATTTCAATCTAAGTCTTACTTTCTGTCTAAGAAGCAATATCAGTTCATCCCTACCATTCAGAGTTTAAATTTTATGTATATGTTTCATTCGAGTCAGTATTTAAGAATATTTCACCTTTGGTTAATTAACTCTCCTGTAAGCTTCCCCCCAAGATAGTCTGGACAATTATGTTGCAAAAGTACTATTTTATATATTTTATAATGACCTCATCCTTGAAAAATAGACAGTTTGAATTAGATGTGCAGGATATCAGTAGCAAATATGTTTTAATTATTTGATTCTTATGATTAAAGATAAGGACAAGAAAATGTTATTCTTCACTATAATGTGTGGTGATACTGTATGGTTTCACAAAGCATAACTGGATCAGTAAGACACTATTTTCTGCTAAATTATAAGAATATGTATTGTTGATATGTTTAACACTAACAGTACTTAGTAAACAAGCGCAGTGTAGTCAAACAGTTTTACCAAAATGAATAGGAACAAATATTACATTATTCCTTTTCATATAATAGTGTAAAGTATTAATTTTATCCAAATATATTCAGTCAAAAAAACTAAATACAAGAGAATAGTATGCAGTCAGATATACAGTCTTATTCATTTACAGACATAGATTGACTTAGTGAGTGCACTGTCCACTAAGCAACAGTTCTGTGTCTCTGCAAGCATTGGTAACAATGGCAAATAAAATGAGGCTCTAAAATTATCCAAAATATATACTGAGTTCTTTGAATAGTGCATATATTTTGTATGTATTTTGCCCTCTCTTTTCCCACTCCTTCTTCCTCTGACTTCATTTAAATAACAAGTTACCAATATTTACATGAAAATTCTGTTACAACTGAAGTTAGCATACATATTAGTTACCCATTAGTTGGGAATAAAGTTTTGACAAATACTTCCATGTCTGGATATGCATCTGTATTTTAGTGTGACTTCAATAGATAATACACATCTTGAATAATATAGCCATGTGTTGGCAAATTTCATTAAAAACTCAAAAAAATGTCTATAAATAGGTTGAATTGCCTGCCACTAACTTTAGATATGAATTATTTCAAGTCTTCAACAAACATTATGTTTCCATGTGATTACAAAATAGATAACGTTTGGCTCTGGTTGGTAACAACGATACTCTGAAGTAGTATTTCTGAATTCATATTCATTTTGAATTGTTTAATATCATTGTTTTAATTCCCCTTCCATCAATTAGAATCTGTTAAATTCCTAGTATGTAAATTAATTTTGTCTATGTATATCCAGCTGCCAGAGTGATTCCCAATTCTTGCCAGAATCTATTAAGGCAATACTGAAGGTTACTGAAAGCATTCTCATGTCAGAAATAGTGCGTATTTGACTGGAACTTGGATAACAAATCCACCAATGCATTCTGTTACTATGTCTTTGCAAAATGCAAAATCTATATCTTTTACATATATCAATCTATTAATTTTGTGTGTGTGTGTGTGTGTGTGTGTGTGTGTGTGTGTGTGTGTGTGTGCGCGCATGTATGTGTGGTGAGAATTTTGCTTTAAGGGGCATCTGATTATTTTCAGACAGCAGAAACTAAAAGTATGCAAAAACCAGATCACTAAGTATACTTCTAGTCTTTACAAAGTACTTAGATTCGTACCCTGCCAGCCGCAGTATCAGTATAATGCCCTTGTGCCATAATGCTATCAAAGGGTGGTATACAACCATCCTGAAAGATGAATAATGGTAAATGCATTTTATTCTAGAAAAATTGTTAAACAAATGTTCTGCATTTGATCATTAACATTGTCATATGTTGACATCTAGAGTTTCCTTTCTACTTTCAGTATAAAGGACAACTGTGAAGGAGAAAGAAAAAAAATAAGCTTGTCTGTGTCTCTTTCATCATTGACGCAGATGGGGACTGTAACAAAACATCTTTTTCCATCTCTAATTTTCTCACTGAAGTGAACATAAATATTTGTAGTATGTCATCTTGACAGTTGTAACAGGTAGATTTCTGAAGCAAACTGACTGTTTAGCAGAAAGAAATTCTGCTTTTACTATACGAAAAGACGTTGCAGTCTACTTTTGTTTAGTACAATGTGAGTGGTTATTCTAAAAGCATAATAAACAAGTGCTACTAATACTCAAATAATATGTCTGTGGGCTTTCAACTATGTCATATTATTCGCATTCACATGTTTCATTAATGAGTGGTTTCCCATAGCAGGACAATCATGATGATAGCGCCAGTGTGACAAATTAGGGTGATGATGATTACAACTTACAAGGGGCATTGTGTGACATAATGGCAACAATTCTGATACTTAACAGAGGCAAGAGTTCTACAACTAGGTGTTCTGCCTTAGATGTATCTTTTGGGCACATGATCTCACTGGACACTTGTATACTATCCACTGCTAAGGGTTTCACATTGAATCCTCCTGTCCTCCCATCTGATACAACATCTAATTTGTGCACCTCAATAATGTTAAAATGTCTATTACATGAAAAAAGGTGCATAGGAGTCTGATGTCAGCATGACTCCTGCATTGTCACTGTTATATATGTGATATTTATTAATATCCAAACAACAGATGCGTAGCTCAATTATCTTGATGTAGATAGCTATTATGTACATTATTTTAAATACAGTGTGTATGGTCCTTGATACAAATGAGAACATGTACTAGTTTTGCTGTGACCTGTATTAGTACAATGAAATGATATTGGGACTAGGGTCTGTGGTACAATATTGTTTCCATAGGTGCTTTCATGTGACATATTATGACTGCTGTCATTTCTGCCTCCACTGTATGCCCACTAGATTGCCCAAACATATGATGAATTTATAGTTCCCTACTACATCAGCGATATCTCAGTAATGGAAGTTTTCATTTAAAAGTCAAAATACATGGTAGAGAGAAAAATTGGTTATTTTTCTGCATTTGCTAGAAATAAAGCTTTATCAATATAGTTGAACAAATCATTTTTGTACATATGTTTTCATCACTGTTAAACCTTTTGTTTAAGTTTTGTATATTTATAACTAATTTTTTGTTCTTAACATATTTGATACACAGAATGCACATATACAAATAACTCTAGACATGTATCATGTAATAGTTTCCAATCTTCAATGACAGATAACTGGGTTTAGCATATTAAATTATAAGCAAGCTTCTGCGAGGAAAAATGTGTGTTTTATAAAATAAGGTATTATTTTTCTGTTTAATATGTTCTTATTTCTTGGCAAATTATTCGAACATAAAATCGTATTGCTATTACCAGGAGTGCCACATGGAGGAAGGGAGTGAGCATATTAATATAGAGAAGATGGTATATCAAATTAATCAGTGCAGTAAAAGTAAATTATGACTCTGTATCTCTTGCATACACTAGCTGCCTAGTCAACTGTAAGGCAGAAAGGCTCATAAGAATCCTTTTCTTTTCTTTTTCCCTTATTTGAGTTATGCTGTAATAGAGAGCATCTGTTTTAAATCAGTCTGCCTGCTCGAATCATTTAATATTTCAGAAGTGCGTACTATTCTGTCAACTGGCCACACCCCTCATCGAACGTAACCATGGAAATGCTCGTCTAAAAAGAAAGAAAAGGAAGAACTCTCTCCAATCAAGTCCTAAAGTGGGGAGAATGTTTAAAATAGTTAAAGCAGCTTAAGCTGTCAAAAAAGATTTTCCAACTATCTGAAAACAGCCTGGGCTGCTATACATTAACTGTCAAAGTCTGTTCTGATTTATCACTAAATACACACATCTCCCATAAATCTATCTTCATGTCGGGCCAAGCTCAGCCAAACCCAGAATGGCTCTAAGTAGCACAAAAACAACCCGCTTAGTTTAAATTTAAGGAAACAAAACACCACCATCCATCGTCGCAACAAAATCATCCGCAAGTCACCACGAGACTATCCCCAAGGCCACAACCACCCCTCCAATGCATCGTCCATTCACCACAGCAATTTTAAGTGATCAATCAGAACTGGTAAATCCAAAAATACCAAGCATTCTGTATCCCGCTATGCTAGTAACGGAAAATGTATTTTAAACGCATTGCAAGCTCCATTTGAGCCAGAAAAAAAAAAACATTCAGGCAACAACAATAAAGTGATCATCATTAAACATGACAGAAATTCTGTATAACGGATAGTCTACCTCATAACGTGATAGGTTCCGAGTTTATGAAACAGCTGTATTACTCAGCACTTCAGTTTCTCCAGTATGCGGCAGTATTTTAAGAGCCAATGACTAAACAAAACTGAATGCATATTGCAAGAGACACCACTGATATAAAAAAGTTAAATTGGAAGTAGGCTGCCGTATTAAAAGTGTCCTGCAAAATTAGCCAAAAATACATTTAAAGAAACAAAATGAGGCTATGACACGCAATAATCAACGAATCAAAGTGAAATCTAGACCCATGTTTTATTCTCACAAATTAACTATACTGCAAAATAAGCAAACTAGATTACAAGAAGTAATAATAAAATATTATTCAGAGACACATATATAAAATAAAGAAAACATATTATGATAGTTAATAGTTATTGAAGCAATAATCTATATAACATAGTATACAGTCTAGTGTGTCAAACTCAGGACCTTAGCTAGGTATTATGTAAAATTGTGATATTGATAGTTTAAATAAATAAATGAAATAAAATGTATATATTTAACTTGTTGTGGTTGTAAACTGAGTCCTTTCATTTGAATTAAGATATCTTGTGGATATATAATAATGAAGGAAAAAATATGAAATTCAGAAGTAGTAATAGCTAAATTAGAAAGACTGTTTAAGGATTATAAGTGTATTTCTTATTTGTTTGTAGTGAGAGTATAGATAAATTAAAAAAGAGAAAAGTCACTTTTCTTTCAGCTTCTTCTACTTTTTCTGCGTCGTCCAATCATTTCTCTCAGCCAATCTTTTCATTGTACTGTTACTCCAAACCATTTTTTCAGTTTGATCTGTTATCTTTTTTGTTTTTAAGAAGGAAAGGGCAGTGTCTGTTTCTTTGAATATTTTTGTTTCATCCTGTAGAAATATCTTTAGTCTAGCTGGAAAAAGCAAGTGAACTTTGATTTGTTTTTTTCTTAAGTTCTTTAATAATGGGCAAAAATTATTTTCTTTTGGAAATAACAGTAGGAGAGTAGTCATTATCAAACCTAATTATTTTTCCATTCAGCTTGATAGGAGATTTTGCCCATGTTGTCTTAAGAATTAGTTCTTTGTCAAGAGATGAGAGAAATCTAACAATTACAGATCTCAGGGTAGTACTTTTATCTGAAGGAGACATCGTAAGAGATCTATGTTGGTGTTGTTTGTCTTTTGGCTTTTCCACGGGGTTGCCACAGCAGAACTCCAGTCCGTGAATGATTGGCAGTAGATTTTTACAAAATGCTGAGGTGCCAGCTCGACGCTCAACCTTCAACTAAGGCACGCCCATTTACACACACACACATGTCTTTCGAACGCTACCCAACCGCGGGGAGGACATGCAGACTCCACACAGAAGGCACTTCCAAGCCCAGCCGAGAATTAAACAGGAGAACCACTTGCTGTGAGGTAACAACGCTACCACCGTACCACCGCGGCATAATCGTAAGAGACTAGTATACTTCATTTGAGTAACGCTACTACCGTACCACCGCGGCATCATTGTAAGAGACTAGTATACTTAATTTGAGTGAAGCTATGTCTTTCGGAATTGAGAGAGTGCATCGTAAGAGATCTATGCGCTCTCTCAATTCCGAAAGACATGGCTTCACTCAAATGAAGTATACTAGGGAGCCAGGATGTCAAAAAATGTAATAAGTTGTTCCGTTCAATTTTCTGTGGATGTCCAAAGATCCTTAAATTATTCATTCTTGATTTGTTCTCCAGATCATCAAGTTTGGCCAACAGAAGTGTTTTCCCTTTTAATAACAAATTGTGTTGTGTTCAGCTTCTGGCAGTCTTTTATCTATATCATTTAAGGATTCCTACATTCCAACAATTTGAAGTTTTTGTTGAGTAAGTGTCTCCTGAAGCAGTTCCATTTGCTTGGTATATCTATCCATATAGTTTTCTATCTTACTGTCCATGTTATCCATTTTCAGAGTTAATTCCTGTACATTTGTTAGAAGTATTTGAAGCTTATTCTTTGCTGCAGTCTCGAGAGTTACTTTTGTTATGACTCATCTTTCTTGTATAAGGTATATCCTTTCAGATGACTTTTTGACAGGAAAATATAAAAAATTCCCAAAAAAATGTATATGATGTCAACAAGAATGATTTGGGCTTTCAACTATTTATAATAACAATAAAAAAAAACGTAAGATAGAAATGAAATTTCCTGTCAGAAATATGTCAAGAACAGCAGAGCTGAAGAATTTTTGCTTCTATCTCTTCAGCATCTTGGCCTGAAATTAATTATTGACTGACTGTAATCCTCAGTGATTTACCAGAAAACCAAACCTTGTACAAGGGGTGTGGCAAAAATTACAACATTAAAAGTTAATAGAACAATAGGTTTTGCATAAATATACATTTTTTAATCAAGAAGGAAGTATGATTTTACGAGGGGAGAGGGCAAAAAATTAGGTAAAAAATCAGGAATGCTCAGGTTAACCCAGCTAAATTACTGCATACAGTAATGACTGTTTTAACGCTGTATTATACCTACCTTTCATGTCTAGGTATTTTCTTCTTTTGGCTGCTTCCGTTAGGGGTCGCCACAGCAGATCATCTGTTTCCATTTCTTCCTGTCCTCTGCATCTTGCTCTGTTACACCAACCACCTGCATGTCCTCTCTCACCACATCCATAAACCTTATTTTAGGCCTCCCCCTTTTCTTGTTACCTGGCAGCTTCATCCTTAGCACCTTTTTCCCAATATACTCTGCATCCCTCCTCAGCACATGTCCAACCCAACGTAATCTTGCCTCTCTGGCTTTGTCTCCAAACCTTCCAACCTGGGCTGACCCTCTAATATACTTATTCCTAATCCTGTCCATCCTTGTCACACCCAGTGCAAATCTTAACATCTTTAACTCTGCCACGTCAGCTCTGACTCCTGCCTTTTTGTCAGTGCCACTGTCTCCAACCCATATAACATAGCTGGTCTCACTACCCTCTTGTAGACCTTCCCTTTCACTCTTACTGGTACTCATCTGTCACAACGCTCTTCTCCACCCACTCCATCCTGCCTATACTCTCTTCACCTCTCTTCCACACTCACCATTACTCTGAACTGTTGATCCCAAGTACTTAAACTCGTCCACCTTCACCACCTCTACTCCCTGCATCCTCACCATTACTCTATCCTCCCTCTCATTCACACACATATATTCTGTCTTAGTCCTGCTGACCTTCATTCCTCTACTCTCTAGAGCATATCTCCACCTCTCCAGGGTCTCCTCCACCTGTTCCCTACTCTCACTACAGATCACAATGTCATCTGCAAACATCATAGTCCATGGGGACTCCTGTCTGATCTCGTTTGTCAACCTGTCCTTCACCATTGCAAATAAGAAAGGGCTCAGAGCTGATCCTTGATGTAATCCCACCTCCACCTTAAACGCATCCGTCACTCCCACTGCAGACCTCACCGCTGTCACACTATCCTCGTACATATCCTATACCACTCTTACATACTTCTCTGACACTCCCGACTTCCTCATACAATACCATAACTCCTCTCTAGGCACCCTGTCATATGCTTTCTCTAAATCCACAAAGACGCAATGCAACTCCTTCTGACCTTCGTTGTACTTCTCCATCAACACTCTCAGAGCAAACATCACATCTGTAGTGCTCTTTCCCAGCATGAAACCATACTGCTGATCATCAATCATCACGTCCCTTCTTAACCTAGCTTCCACTACTCTTTCCCATAACTTCATGCTGGGACTGATCAGTTTAATCCCTCTGTAGTTACTGCAGCTCTGCACATCACCCTTATTCTTAAAAATCGGTACCAAAACACTTTTTCTCCATTCCTCAGGCATCCTCTCACTTTCCAAGATTTCATTAAACAATTTAGTTAAAAACTCCACTGCCATTTCACCTAAACACCTCCATGCTTCCACAGGTATGTCATCTGGACCAACAGCCTTTCCGTTCTTCATCCTCTTCATAGCTATCCTTACTTCCTCCTTGCTAATCCACTGCACTTCATGATTCACTATCCGCACATCATCCAACCTTCTCTCCCTCTCATTCTCTTAATTCATCAACACCTCAAAGTACTCTTTCCATCTGCTCAACACACTCTCCTCGCTTGTGAGTACGTTTCCCTCATTATCCTTTATCACCCTTACCTACTGCACATCTTTACTAGCTCGGTCCCTCTGTCTAGCCAATCGGTACAGGTACTTTTCTCCCTCCTTAGTGTCCAACCTTTTATACAACTCTTCATATGCCTTATCCTTAGCCTTCGCCACCTCTCTCTTTGCCATGCACCTCATCTCCTTATACTCTTGTCTACTTTCTTCATCTCTTTGACAATCCCACTTCTTCTCCAACCTCTTTCTCTGTATACTCTCCTGTACTTCTTCATTCCACCACCAGGTCTCCTTGTCCTCCTTCCAGATGTCACACCAAGCACCTTTCTAGCCATCTCTCTTACTAGCTCCGCTGTAGTTACCCAGCTATTCGGTAACTCACGGTCACTCAGTGCCTGTCTTACCTCTTCCTTGAACATCACCTTACAATTACCCTTTTTCAATTTCCCCCATTTGATCCTTGGTGCTGCCCTCCCACTCATCCTCCTCTTCTTGATCACCAATGTCATCCTACAAACCACCATCCTATGCTGCCTAACTACACTTTCCCCTGCTACCACTTTACAGTCTCCAATCTCTTTAAGATTGGCCCTTCTACATAATGTATAATCCACCTGTGTGCATCTTCCTCCACTCTTGTATGTTACCCTATGCACCTCCCTCTTGTTAAAATACGTATTCATCACAGCCATGTCCATCCTTTTCGCAAAATCCACTGCCATCTGACCTTCTGCATTCCTTTGCTTAACACCATACCTACCCATCACTTCCTCATCCCCTCTCTTCCCTTCACTAACATGCCCATTGAAATCTGCTCCAATCACCAGTCTCTCACCCTTGGGTACAGTCATCACCACTTCATCCAATTCACTCCAAAATTTTTGTTTCTCATCCATCGCACACCCAACTTGTGGAGCATATGCAGTAAGAACATTCATCATTACACCATCAATTTCCAGCTTCATAAACATCACTCTATCCGACACTCTTTTCACCTCCAAAACACTCTTAGCATACTGTTCCTTCAGGATAATGCCTATGCCATTTCTCCTCCCATCCACACCATGATAAAACAGTCTAGGTATAATGGTAGTAAATGCATCAGTAAAGAGTCATTATTGTATGTGGTAATTTAGTAAGGGTTATTAGGTGGTGTTTCTGTTATCAGCTTTAAAACCCAGTATTTATCTTTTTTAAACCCTTTTTTCAATGCTGTGTTCAAACTGTAGTGAATAAGGATTAAGGAAAGGGATAGAAAACGTGGTGATAGCTGGACTATCAGAAAGTTGGGGATGATATGGTGGTAGTGTACAGCTGTGAACCTACTCTACTGTTGTGTAACATTCTAAGCAGCATGTAAACACACTAACCCGGACCAGTGTTCTCTATTATTGTGACATGATGAAAGGCCATATTCTGTGTTGGTACAGAAGGTTTGTAAGGCGGGATGCCCCAGTATATAATTCTGTGCAAGATGCGCTGAAACCAAATTTTTAAGCAGTAGCTAGCTGTATGAATCTGCGTTTTGGGGCATTTCAGTAAAAATGTCAGTCTGCAAGGGATGATTTCTTCAACACCCCCATGTTGCAGCAACCCTAGAGTTAAGTAATATGTGCAGGAGTGCAGTGGGCTGGTGATAGTTGCAGGGGCACAGGGGATTGGTGGTGTGGAAGGCTATCTCCCCAGTGTAAAATGTTCTTTCATTGCCATTTCAGTCTAAGTGGTATTCAAACAAAGTGTTTTTCAGTAAAATAACCACAGCCCATTATTCATCTCAAACAGCTCTTGCATGTAATTTACAGAGTTAATACAGCTGTCCGTTGGCCTGCTAATTAACTTTTATTAAAAGACAACAACACCTAGACAGCCTTTTTTTTTCCACAGAGTGCTTTTTATTCCCTGTACCTCATTGTGTCTGACTGCGAGATGTTACTTATTTTTTCTTGTATCATGTCTCATCATCCTCTCAGGGTTACTCTAGGAATCTGCAAATAAGGGAGTGTGAAGCTACCGTTGATGTTTGGCAGTCTACTAATTAGACACCATTTTAAAAGTCAAATAGGATCAGTAGTTAAAGAATACATGGACACATTAGTACGCTTTTAAGTGCAACTTGTACTCCAAGATTAAAAGTAGCACTATATGAGAAGCCACTTGATACACTGACTTAAAAAAACAGGTTTAAGTTAAGAAAATTCTCTGCTGGAAATGGGCCTCTGTGACCCATTTGGACCATCTTGGTTAACAAAAGAAAATAAAGCTAGTAGTTGCCAAACTTTTTTTTAAACTTTTTTAATGCTTAAAAATGTCTGCTTGGCCCATTGATGCTAATAAAATGCAACGGGAGGTATGCCAGAAATGATACTGATGCTCTTCATAGCCAAAGAAAAGAAATTCAGAGAACTCCCATTAAATGTTAATGGAGATACTAGACAAAAATGAATCCAGGTATGTTATATGGGGAATAGGCAGCCTGGCAGTAAAACAAAATCCCATTTATGTCAAATTGCATCAGGCATTTGGCATATAAAAACTTGCAAAGTAATTGTAGCCATTTTGTTCAATGCATAGGCATTAGTGTAGCAATAAGTGTTGGAAATGTTCATTTCAGTTTCTCTGTTGTAGTGTCCTTTATGAGGAAAAATAAAAACTAAATTTACACTGGCAGTTAAGATGATGGAATTCCTGCATTCTGGTTTACTGAAAGTGTAACCATCACTTAGGGGTCAGTATGCATTACCACTGCGAGGGAAAGTCTATCATCTCTTTCTACAGACTTGGGCTTGCAATTGTTACCACCCTGCCTGTGGCTCAGGGTAATAAGATATTTGATAGTACTGAGTCTGAGGTTATTATTTACCATAGCATAACCTTGCAGCACCTGTATGCCCTTGGTTATAGTTAATGCAAAAGCTTATTTAACATTACAATATTGTCATAGGGGGTTGTGGCACTTAGAGTGATAGTAATTTGTTTCCATTAAAGTACTCCACTTTTAGCATTATTTTAAGGAGATAACGTTCTGTAAGAAGGTGCCAAACAAGCTGCACATATGCATCTTAAATTACAACTTTACCTCCCAGCCAAGTGAAGATACAAAGCCTTACAGAACTTCTGTCAGCTGAAATAAGGCATATTATGTGGAAAGATATACCTAGCCTTATTTTTGCATGTGTGCTCTTAGTTTTTGCATTCTTAATAACTCCATAATAGATGCAGTTTAGCTTATTTGGCTGTGTAGTTACAGCTGTTGCAAACAGAAACAACAAACTAATAACTTCCAAATGTGATTAAATCCCCTGCTTCCAAGGTTCTTATTCTTTTGTTTCCATCTGAACAAGGTAGCCAGTCTTCTCCCGTATGAACTTTTTTTTTAAGTGAACATATTTAGATATTTCGGGACAGTTAATGATCATACCCATTTAATTTTAGTTGCTCTTGTCTTTAGCTGTCAAGCAAACATAATTAAATATATAAATTTTTCTCTTATCTGCTGCTACTCCTCATGCCGGGACAAACCTCACAGGTGAACAGATAAAATGCAGACTGACGGACTCACACTTTTGTGAGTGTGTTACCTACTTCACTCCGCAGCCACACTGAGCAGAGTGGAGGAGGGGCATTGACTACAACTCTGATCTGCGATAAGTATCCTGTTTTTTGGCTTATTTATACTGGTTATTGCTTTTAGCAATTTATATATAGCACTTTTTATTGCCTGCTGCATACTTTTTACTGTATTTTATTGCTATTAACTAATCTGCACGGGTAACTGATTTGTTTGCAGTTAAAAGCATTCTATAGAGTCTCTTTGCTCCTTTATCTGTTTAAAAACTTTCATTTTGTGGCTCACTGCTGTCATAAAGATTTCTGTAGTGTTTACTGTCTAAAACAGTGTAGGCTAATAGCTTTAGTATTGTCCCAGTTCAGATTTACTGGCTCTGGGCCTGTTTGTTTTTGCAGTGATTGTTCTGAGCACATGACTAGGCCATCTTGAATTAGCAGAAGCCTGTCTTTACCTTCGTGGAAGGATTGTGTTGATTGGCTGCTGGCTAGTGGGGGCTGGTTCTTTTGTGCTTTTTTTTTAAATAAAAGTTGTCTAAGGTTGTATCTTCTGGTATTTAAGCCCTAACTTTGAGAAGATTTCTGTCTATACACACTGAGCAGAGTGGAGGAGGGGCAATGACTACAACTCTGATCTGAGAAGTATCCTTTTTTTTTTTGGCTTATTTATACTGGTTATTGCTTCTAGCAATTTATATATAGCACTTTTTATTGCCTGCTGCATACTTTTTACTATATTTTATTGCTATTAACTAATCTGCATGGGTAACTGATTTGTTTGCAGTTAAAAGCATTCTGTAGAGTCTCTGCGCCTTTATCTTTTTAAAAACTTTCATTTTGTGGCTCACTGCTGTCATAAAGATTTTTGTAGTGCTTACTGTCTAAAACAGTGTAGGCTAATAGCTTTAGTATTGGTCCCCACCCTTCCTCCCTGTTGGTGTCTTGTTGTTATACTTGGTGGCTTTGCAGTTGCCCACCCCTACTGTAAATTTTATCTGGGACACCTCTCAGTCTAGTGTCATTAGCTCATTCTACATAATACAGAGAGAGCATTTCTTTAAATAAATAAATAAATAAATTTGCTTGAATCTCCTTGTGTTCTGACTGTGCTTCTCAAACATTTTGGAAATATAGAGTATATTTTAGTGCATTTATTAAAACTGTATTTGCCTTAATATTGCTACAACTCAAATGCTCTAGGTTGTACTTCATCTGAATTGTTTGTGTGTTTTAGCTGCTTTTCTGTAATATATATATATATATATATATATATATATATATATATATATATATATATATATAGACTTCTCTGTATATATAGACTAGCTACTTATTCTACTGTATTACTGCCTCTTATATTGTTTTTCAGTTGTGCACTTGCCTTGCTTCATTTAAAAAGTTTTAAATTGCTAATTTTGTAGAGTTTTAATTGCATTTACTGTTTAGGACTACACACTCAAGTGTGTTAGCCTTTTCTCTGTTTATTTACTGTATTATTGCATTGTTTAGCCTGTTTTAACAAACAAAATACTATCTTGTTTGCTCGTTTCCCACCTTTCCTAGCCAGTATAGTACAGATCCCAGGCTTTGCTTGTCTCAGGATTTTATTTTCTGTGTTCAGAGATATCCAAACCTTGCTGTGGTAGAGGGAAGTCCTACTGCTTACCAGTGGGAATGGTGAGCATTGTACTTCCTATCTAACACTAGAGGAGTGGTTTCCAGCTCTGAAATTGTAATTTTATTAGCCTTTTTGGGCTAATTTCTATCCCTTTCAACTTTCTAGCTTAAAAACGTGTGTGTTTGCGCATTTTTTTGCATTGTGCAGCACTGCAGGGCTATGGTTAAACTATTTTTGGTTGCAGAAAGTCTGCTCTTCAAATTTTCCCTTAGAACTAGCTGGCTTCTCAGTAGTAGCACTAAAATCTGAACCCCTGTGACTAGCACTTGCTCTAGAACCTGCTGGAAAGCACTAGGAAGCCTGAAACTGATACAAGCACTCAAGTCTCCTTGTCAATAAGGAGAAATTAATCGTAGGCACTAAGCCTATAATTGCAAAGTACCTTGCAAAGGTAAGCTCTTGTACTTTACAAAAAAAAAAAAAACACCTAAACAGGCATGTCCATGGGTCAGCTTCCGGTGATTTCTCCTGTCCACCTGTTGAATCTGGGCATACTGGGGCAATGCGGCAACTGCCTCATGTACACAGACAACCCTCTCCTCATACCACGCAACACTACAACCTGCAAGAGATGCACTTACATAGCCAAACTGGAAGCAAAGCTCTCTTCAGCCAAGGTTGTGCTAGACAGTCAAAAGGAGAAGGTTAACACCTGCACGACACCTCAAGCAACACATAGCCCTTCAAAACCCACACCAGCAACACCCACACATAGCAACACTAAACCCACATAAGCGGAGGCCCTTAACATTAACCTGCCCAAGCAACAAGGACTTCTGAAGCTGAAATGCAAACAAACACCAGTCACAACCAAAGTGACAAATAGCTCACAACACCAGTGTGCCACCCAACAACAGCCCCTAAGGCAATACCGTATACCCAGCACTTTAGTCATAGGTGACTCTATAGTCAGGCGCACTGATGTCCCACTCACCAGGCTGAACAAGGAGAAAATTACAGCCAGCTGCCTGTCGGGTGCCAGGATCCACCACATAACACATGCACTCAAGTCACTCCACAACATGTACAAATACGACTCTGTCATTGTCCATGTTGGAGTGAATGACTTGAGACGTACCTCCCTGGACTACATGAAAAGAGACATGGAAGAGCTGTCGGATCATGTGGCCCAGGCAGGTATGACCCTAGCCCTGAGTAGCATCCTGCCTTCCCTCAGAATGATACCACAGTATAAGGACAGCTGCTTTTCTGTATATATATGTATATATATATATATATATATATATATATATATATATATGTATGTATATATATATATATATATATATATATATATATATGTATATATATATAGACTTCTCTGTATATGTAGACTAGCTACTTATTCTACTGTATTACTGCCTCTTAAATCGTTTTTCAGTTGTGCACTTGCCTTGCTTCATTTAAAAAGTTTAAAATTGCTAATTTTGTAGAGTTTTAATTGCATTTACTGTTTAGGACTACACACTCAAGTGTGTTAGCCTTTTCTGTATTTATTTACTGTATTATTGCATTGTTTAGCCTGTTTTAACAAAAAATACTATCTTGTTTGCTCGTTTCCCACCTTTCCTAGCCAGTATAGTACAGATCCCAGGCTTTGCTTGTCTCAGGATTTTATTTTCTGTGTTCAGAGATATCCAAACCTTACTGTGGTAGAGGGAAGTCCTACTGCTTACCAGTGGGAATGGTGAGCATTGTACTTCCTATGTAACACTAGAGGAGTGGTTTCCAGCTCTGAAATTGTAATTTTATTAGCCTTTTTGGGCTAATTTCTATCCCTTTCAACTTTCTGGCTTAAAAATGTGTGTGTTTGCGCATTTTTCGCATTGTGCAGCACCGCAGGGCTATGGTTAAACTATTTTTGGTTGCAGAAAGTCTGCTCTTCAAATTTTCCCTTAGAACTAGCTGGCTTCTCAGTAGTAGCACTAAAATCTGAACCCCTGTGGCTAGCACTTGCTCTAGAACCTGCTGGAAAGCACTAGGAAGCCTGAAACTGATACAAGCACTCAAGTCTCCTTGTCAATAAGGAGAAATTAATTGTAGGCACTAAGCCTATAATTGCAAAGTACCTTGCAAAGGTAAGCTCTTGTACTTTACAAAAAAAAAAGCACCTAAACAGACATGTCCATCTGTCAGCTTCCGGTGATTTCTCCTGTCCACCTGGTGAATCTGGGCATACTGGGGCAATGCAGCAACTGCCTCATGTACACAGACAATCCTCTCCTCCTACCACACAACACTACAACCTGCAAGAGATGCACTTACATAGCCAAACTGGAAGCAAAGCTCTCTTCAGCCAAGGTTGTGCTAGACAGTCAAGAGGAGAAGGTTAACACCTGCACTACACCTCAAGCAACACATAGCCCTTCAAAACCCACACCAGCAACACCCACACATAGCAACACTAAACCCACATAAGCGGAGGCCCTTAACATTAATCTGCCCAAGCAACAAGGACTTCCGAAGCTGAAATGCAAACAAACACCAGTCACAACCAAAGTGACACATAGCTCACAACACCAGTGTGCCACCCAACAACAGCCCCTAAGGCAAGACAGTGTACCCAGCACTTTAGTCATAGGTGACTCTATAGTCAGGCGCACTGATGTCCCACTCACCAGGCTGAACAAGGAGAAAATTACAGCCAGCTGCCTGTCGGGTGCCAGGATCCACCACATAACGCATGCACTCAAGTCACTCCACAACATGTACAAATACGACTCTGTCATTGTCCATGTTGGAGTGAATGACTTGAGACGTACCTCCCTGGACTACATGAAAAGAGACATGGAAGAGCTCTCGGATCATGTGGCCCAGGCAGGTATGACCCTAGCCCTGAGTAGCACCCTGCCTTCACTCAGAATGATACCACAGTATAAGGACAAAATGATTTGCTTCAACAATTGGCTAAGCTTCTGGTGTCATTCAAAGGGGATCCAGTATCTGTTTGCCTGGGAAGACATGATCGAAAAACCACAATGCTTTGCTAGAGGTGGTCTGCACCTGTCACCCCTGGGATTCAGGTTACTGGCTAAAGCTCTTGCCACCCCTATAGTGCCTTTTGTAGGCAAGGTTCAAAGGACAAAACCTTAAGCCACTGTGGTGCAATGGTTAGCGTTGTCACCTCACAGCAAAAGGTTCTCCCGTTAGATTCACGGCTGTAGCACCTTCTGTGTGGAGTCTGCATGTCCTCCCCGTGGTCGAGTGACATTAAAGACATGCAGGTCGGTGCGTGTGTGAATGGGCGTGCCTTCTTTAAAGGTTGGGCATCAGGCTGGCAACTCAGCACCGTAAAAATCCACTGCCAGTCATTAGCGGACGAGAGGTCTGCTGTGGCGACCCTAATCGGGAAAAGCTGAAAGACTTTTCAAAGGACAAAACCACCACTGTAACAGATACAAGCATGCAAAATCTAAAGATAATGCTACTCAGTGCTAGAAGTCTAAACCTCAAAATGCACTGTCTCGAGGCACTCCTAAAAATGGAGAACATCAATATCTGTGTGATAACTGAGACCTGGTTCAAGGCTCCAGAGAGCACCCCTGCAATACCAGGCTCCAACTCTTACCACACTTTTCAGCCACCAAACCAAGGCTGAAACACTAAAGATAGAGGAGTGTCCATATTCACCAAAGATATTCACACCTCCAGGCTAGTTGCCCAACACAATGCATCTGAAATTCTCCAGGTGCAGCTAACACTAGGTAAGACTGCAATCCAAATTGTAGCTTGCTACAGATCCCCCACCATGCCCCAAGATTCTCACTACACCTTTCTAAACATACTGGAAAATATTAAGATACGACCAAACACCCTAATACTGGGTGATTTCAACTACCCTGCCATTAACTGGGAAAACTACTCGGGTACCAACACCTTTTTCCAACGGTTCTTGGAATTCATAAATTCCAACGCCCTGGATCAACTATTCCATTGTCCCACCAGGGGCTCCAATATCCTAGACCTGGTCATTACCAACATGGGAGATAGATGCTCCACACCAGTGGTCACCCCCTCATTGGTCATGACTGACCATAAGCAAATCACTCTTGACATCTACATCCCACCCCCACCCCCCAGTAAGGAAACCTCCGTAAAAAACTTCTCCAAAGTCAACTTCATGCTACTCAAGTCAGAAGTGACAAACTTCATGGCACCCATGCAGACAGGGTCTGAAAGTTCGACTGCTGAATCCTACACTAAGGCACTGTACGAGCACATCCACTCGTACATGAATCGTGCCATCTCAGATAGAACCAAGATGCTCTCCTCCAAAAAAAGGAAGCCAATCTGGTGGTCCCCTGCCATAAACAAACTATACAACAGAAGGAAGAAACTGTTGCAGAAAAGAGGAAAATCCCACGATGCAAAAAACTCCCTTACCAGCCTCAGTAAGAAGCTGAGATCCCTCATAAAATCCTCAAAAGCTAGGTACGAAAATAAAATTGCCAAAGAATCCAAAGACAACCACAAGGCATTCTATAGTTATGTCAAGAATCTAAATGGCAATGCTCAGATCTGCTCTGAGCTACAACAGAATGGTATTAAATATACTGATCCCAAGGATATTGCCAATATCCTGGCAGATCAATTTAGTGCCAACTTCACCCCCCTCTCACCTCCTAAAGGACCCATCTCAATACCAAAAGATTGCCAGATTATGTTAATCACGGCCACACAGATAGAAACTGCACTCTCCAAAGCTAAGAATACAGCATCCATGGGACCAGATGACATCCTGGGCTGTGTACTACATGAACTACAAAATGAACTGGCACCTCACCTAAATGTCATGTTTAATCATAGCCTCACTTCAGGCTTCGTGCCCACTGAGTAGTGCACAGCTACAGGTATCCCACTCCACAAGGGGGGGATCCACCTTGGATCCCGGGAACTACCGTCCCATCAGTCTGACGAGCCTGATCTGCAAGGGCATGGGATGCATTATCATGGAACTTGTAAACAAAGACATTGGCAATCTTCAAACACTGGACCCCACCCAGTTTGGGTTCTTAAAGGGCCGATCTTGTCTCCTGAACCTGATTGACTTCTTTGAATCAGTCTCCAGAGCTGTGGACAAGGGTAAGGCGGTCCACACAGCCTATCTGGACCTCGCCAAGGCCTTCAACACCATCCCCCACTCTGAAATCATAGATAAACTTGCTAAGCTGGGCATAAATCCCTACGTCACTCGATGGGTTGCCAATGGGCTTACTGACAGAACCCAGAGTGTAAAAGTAGCCGACCCAAATCCAGCTCCAGACAAGTGACAAGTGGAGTACCTCAGGGTTCAGTTCTGGGACTGCTCTTGTTTGGCATCTACCTCTCTGAAGTACAGGCCAACACTAAGGGACTCTGGCTAACAAAGTTCGCAGATAACTGCAAACTGGGAGCCATTATTGAATCCCCAAATGATGTGGATATTCTAGAAAAGGGCCTTACAGAAACAGATGCTTGGTGCCAGAGCCATGGGCTCAAGCTTAATGCCAAGAAATGTGTAGTTATCCCCTTTGGGAAAAACCATGTACCCATGAATTACCACATAGGTGGCAGTACACTAAACACCGAAAGTGTGATGAGAGACTTAGGGACACAGGTGGACAGTGGTCTCACCTTCAATAACCACATCGCCACAACAGTCAGGAAATCCTTCTATGTGGCACACCTCATCACTAAGGGCTTTTCATCCAGGAAAAAAGGAGGTAATCGTCCCACTGTACTCATCCCTCGTTAGACCCATTATAGAGTATAATGCCCCGTTTGGTATGTACCTCACAAGACAGCTGGAAAGGCCACAGAAATACCTCATTAAAAGAATCATAGGAATAAAGTTGATGCCATATGCTGACCATCTGAAAAAACTCCATCTATACTCTGTGGCATATCGTCTACTCAGAGGCGATCTCTGCTTAACATACAAGGCCATTTCATACCCTGAGCTGTTGGACATGCTCCATTTAAAGAAATCCCAATCCCTCAGAGCCACATGCTCCAGGGATCTAAACCTTGTCATCACAATGAACAAAACATGCTGGAGGGATAGCTTCCTGACCCAGAGAGTCCCCATATTCTGGAATAGACTGCCCATACATGTCAAGCAGAGCGCCTCCTTGGCCCTCTTCAAAAGGAACCTTGATGACTGGATGGGAAATAGGAAATTCACCCCGGGGATCATGTCAGTTGCCCTGCTAGACAGGGGTCCAGGGAAGTAAATATTGGGGGAAGAAATATCCAGGGAATTGTTATAGCTAGGCTTGTATAGGCCCTAGGGCCGATAGCCTAGTACCAACCTATGAACCTTCCAGATCCTTAGATTTATCCTTTTCTGTTTCACACCCTCTCATTATGTTACTAACCTCTTAAAGCCACACAAACCATTTAAACAAACACCTACCCTTAACTCAGATATTTTACAAAATCTTGCGGACCACGCAGGATGCACAAGTTCAGGTCAATGCACATCCCTCACACCTGTAAACACTACTTTTGTTAACTCACTATTATAATATTTCACAACTCGGCCGTACTGCATCCTTTCTAACTTCATACAACTAACACATTTGAAGCTTCTACATAGTTGGCATAATGCATTTTCAAGCCTGTTCCACCACAACATTTTCCCAAAAGTAACACAAATTCATTTAAGCTCACTCCTCATATGAACCTACACACCCGACCCAGTCACTCTCTCTCCCCTCATGATATATTCACCAGCAGCCATACTGTCCTTCATCCTAATCCTCACCCATCTAAGTTCCTATCACTCATGCACTCTGTTGTACCTTTAAATCCCCTCATCCTGTACCTCATTAACAAAACCAGTAAACTCCCACATGACCTAACCAGATATAGCTCCCAATTTATTACCTCTAACAACCGTAGACTTCCTTCAGTGTAACCAAAACCATTTCAACCCATAACCAACAAGTTCAGCCTGTAACTAAAATTGTTATTGAGATATTCCTTTCAGATTATAGCATACTTGGGGAAGCTGGAAAACAAAAGAGAGCTGGTGGAGTTGCAGTACTCTATAAAAACACTCTGCAGCTCAGCCTGTTAATTCTAACGCACTCAAATTTGACAAAACTGAAATCAACACAAATTGTACAAAGTAGGAGCTTATTTCTCACCTGAAAACAACTGTAGTGTGGCAAAAGGTTTCTTCTCTTGAGTAGCATCCAACATCTCCCACGAAAAACTATTATTAGTTGGCTTCAGTACTGACTGTGTGTCTTTGTCTCTCACTCCACTAACAGCCCCCCATACCATAAATCAATATGGAATACAACAATAAAAATAACAATGGTACCACAATAGACTGGATACTTGCTTCTGTGCCAAGTAAAATCTGTAAATCCAGAACCCTTTTAGATTCTTTTAAGTGTCCACCGCCTTATATTCGCCATAGAAAAGCAAAAATCCGGAAACAGCATCACTTTAATGTGACTCATAACTTCTCAAATTTCAGCAGACTCATTCATTTCAAACCTAATGTAGTATAACTGGACTGACTTAAACCACATACCACCAGATTGTGCTGTATCTCACTTCAGTAATATTTTACTACAAATCTCAAATGAACCCCAGGTAGAAAAAAAAAAATAAGTGAAATCCTGCCCCCTGGCTATCCAATTGCACAAACATTTCATGAAACTTAGAAATGTTCCCTGGAAAACCTGGACCACAAACGAAGCTTGGTCAAACTGTGAGAAATTTGGAAAACTTAGAAATTGAGCCAAATTCTTCTTCTTCTTTCGGCTTTTCCCGTTTAGGAGTCGCCACAGCGGATCATCTGTCCGCTCACGATACCCATTCTAAATTAAACAAAAAACACATATTACACTAACCTCCAAAAAAAAAAAAAAAAATATATATATATATCTGAACCCACAAATTATATTCTGGCTTTCCATAAATCAACTTCTAAATCCTGACCATTCAATACAGCATTCACCTACATTTACATCCGATAACCCACTTGACAACAGCTCTATAGATAGCAATGCCATGACCACATTGCAACTTCAAATAACTCCCCATACTGTGTCCCTCCAGGCAGTTCCCGCTACTATAATCAAAAAACTCTTACTTAAACTAAAACTCACCTCCCTAGCTTCAGGCACGCTACCTGGCAAATACCCAAACATGGCAGCAACGGCAATAGCGTACCCTGTCTCAGTTCTAATCAACATGCTTTATCAATGAATCTTATGTACCTTTTACTGTAAGGAAAAAATAAATAAATACAAATGTTACATCCTCCCAATCCATAAAGGTGGTAATTCTAATGAACTCACCAATTACAGACCCATCACCATCTTCTCCCCCTATCAAAAATATTTGAGAAGTGCAGTCAGTCACAAATCTTTCACTATATCACATAAAATGCACTCCTTTCTTCACAGCATGGAATTTTTTACTACCATAGTACCTTCTCCACCCTCTTAACATGACTAATAGTGTTAACACAAAGAGAAATGATGATAAATTATCTGCTGTCTCTTGTGATCTATCCAACACTATTTCCCCACCCTATATTCGTACAAAAACTCTCCAGTCTATGCCTTGACAATTCTTCTCTATCCTAGTTTTGTAGTTACCTCTCTTAGATTCCAGACAGCAAAATGGCTGACTGGCATCTCATCCTTTTTCCCTGTTATAGTAGGGGGTCCCACAAGGATCCATACTGGGACCAATCCTGCTCAGCATCTTTGTTAATGATCTTGATCTGTCCAGTAAGAATGCTACCTTAGTACAATATGCAGATGAGTCTACCATCATCAGCTCAGCAAACAACCTTAGGTCCCTACAAAAACTGACAAAACAGATTATCTTCCTTCCCAGACACCTCACAATAAAGAGAGAAAGAGCCCTTCACTGTTACCTCTTCCAGCAGTACCAAAATAGAACTTGTTACACAAACCAAACTAGTAAGAGTTTACATAGACAAAAACCTAAAGTTTAACTTCCTGATTCACCATACAATGGAAAAAAACACACACACACACGCAAAATACTAAGCACTTTCTGTAGGGAAGACCCCTTCAATCTAAAACTGCAGGTGCCATATCGCCACTAACCACCTTCTACCCACTCTCCTCAACTCGGCACCAGTACTGACAAAAATTTAAGGGCAACAAGGTTGCCAAATTTGCAGCCAGCCTCCCCCATTTATTACACCGTTTGGCCCTCAGACACCTCCAGTGGCTTGAACTACCTCACCAACTCACATACCCCATCTCCCTATTATCCACAATCTAACAAACAAACCCAAATGACTGTCCATCTCTAGCCAACTTTGTACAACAATACAACCCACCCAGAAGCTTACACTCTTCTGACAGACTTCCTGTATATATCAAATCCTAATAACTCTGTAGCCTGTTCTCTGTACTCCCATCAAGTGCTAAAAACTTGGGACTCCATCCCCTAACAGTAAGACAGGACAGCTCACTAAAGTCATTCAAACTACAGCTAAAAGTCTGGATTGATAAAGGTTACCACAATGTATATGCTTTGTGAACACTTAGTATAACCTTTCTGAGTGAATAGACAGCACAAGCATTGTGGGAGAGCTGTTCTTGAAATTGGAAAGTGTATACAAACTGTACAGTATGTGTGTACACTTTGAGGTAACCTGTATGATTCCGGCCTAAAGTCTTTCTTATTCAACTCCTGGCCCTACTAATGTGCTGCACAAGTTTAGCGTTTCACTCCTGTTCAGCCTCATCACTGTTCAACTCCCTCCATTTCCTCCTTTTACTTGTACTGCAACTAATTGTCTTTCTCTCCTTTTGTTATACCCCTTCACCCTCCGCTACCCTTGTCTTCTTTGTCTCAACTTGGCTCTCTCAATGCTATACCTCTTGTAAGACATATTGCTTTCTACTGGAAATCGCAACAATTTGACTGTCTGTATACTTTATCAATTTTGAAATGCAGTTGTTCTTCCATTTCACTTTTGGAATATTCCTTACAATAGGGAGCCATTACAAAGGGCAGCTCAACATCCGGCCAGTATACCAAAGCCTTTGGGTTGCTAAGGGTATGCTGTACATCACATGTATGCTCCTCACATACAGTGTTAGGGCATAGAGGTGACGCCAGGATGTACCATCCTCAGAACTTCTTTGCTGCAAGTCTGAATGCCATCTTCAATTGTCTGTCTGAACACTCAGTTTGTTTGCTGGTTCACTAAGCCATTTTCAGATTAGTGCCCCATTGGGGTTTTATTCTCATCTTTTTTCCCTTTTTTTGTTGCTTGTGGGGTTCATGTCATCCAGAAAGGGTAAATGCCAGTGCGGGAGACAGATTCCCCATAAAGACTGCCATGAACAGTGTTTATTTTGTCTAGGTTCTTCACACAACCATACATCTTGTTCTATTTGCCAGGCTTTCATTCTGAAGACTCTGCATAGTCGGCTTTCCTCTTTGGCCATATATTTAAAAAAATCAACATCTTAATCTTTTGGCAAAAGATGCTATGAAAGGAACTTCTTGCTCCAAGGATTAACCATCCATGAAGAAGAAAGCCAAGAAAGCTAGGTCTGATTCTTCGGCTGTGCCGTCTCTGCTGGATGTCTCTGTCAAGGCTAGTGAAAGACTGGAATATTGCCCCACTCCTGCGTTGGATTCCTCTGCCTCCACCACTTCGAGGCCCATATGGATTTGGTTTCATGCATGACCCTGGAGGCCTTGCAGACATCCGCTTCGATATTCAGGGGGAACTGTGGGTGATTATTATTGAAGGGCTTAGGGGTATTCCTCAAATTTTGGTTAGGGAGGAGGTATCGACTACAAATTATAGAGTGTCGTACAGGGTCTGAGCCTAATAAGTTTTACAAGGCTGACATCCCTTTAAAGAATAAACAAAAAAACTAAACATGTTTCTCCTGCTCCTAGGGACCTTCAGCATCATCATCTTTTTTCGGCTGTTCCCATTAGGGGTCGCCACAGCAGATCATCTGTTTCCATTTCTTCCTGTCCTCTGCATCTTGCTCTGCCACACCAACCACCTGCATGTCCTCTCTCACCACATCCATAAACCTTATTTTAGACCTTCCTCTTTTCCTGTTACCTGGTAGCTTCATCCTTAGCATCATCTTTTTCTCAATATACTCAGCATCCCTCCTCAGCACATGTCCAAACCAACGTAATATTGCCTCTCTGGCTTTGTCTCCAAACCTTCCAATCTGGGATGACCCTCTAATATACTTATTCCTAATCCTGTCCACCCTCGTCACACCCAGTGGAAATCTTAACATCTTTAACTCTGCTACATCCAGCTCAAACTCCTGCCTTTTTGTCAGTGCCACTGTCTCCAACCCAAATAACATAGCTGGTCTCACTACCCTCTTGTAGACCTTCCCTTTCACTCTTACTGGTACTCATCTGTCACAAATCACTCCTGACACTCTTCTCCACCCACTCCATCCTGCCTGTACTCTCTTCTTCACCTCTCTTCCACACTCACCATTACTCTGAACTATTGATCCCAAGTATTTAAACTCATCCACCTTCGCCACCTCTACTCCTTACATCCTCACCATTCCTCTATTCTCCCTCTCATTCACACACATATATTCTGTCTTAGTCCTGCTGACCTTCATTCCTCTTCTCTCTAGAGCATATCTCCATGTCTCCAGGGTCTCCTCCACCTGTTTCCTACTCTTAGTACAGATCAAAATGTCATCTGCAAACATCATAGTCCACGGGGACTCCTGTCTGATCTCGTGTGTCAACCTGTCCATCGCCATTGCAAATAAGAAAGGGCTCAGAGCTGATCCTTGATGTAATCCCACCTCCACCTTAAACACATCTGTCGCTCCCACCGCAGACCTCACCGCTGTCACACTACCGTCGTACATATCCTGTACCACTCTTACATACTTCTCTGACATTCCCGACTTCTCATACAATACCACAACTCCTCTCTAGGCACCCTGTCATATGCTTTCTCTAAGTCTACAAAAACACAATGCAACTCCTTCTGACCTTCTCTGTACTTCTCCATCAACACTCTCAGAGCAAACATTGCATCTGTAGTGCTCTTTTCCGGCATGAAACCATACTGCTGATCACTAATCATCCATGTCCCTCCTTAACCTAGCTTCCACAACTCTTTCCCACCTCAGAATGAATGGTAAAATTTCACTCAAGGTTTTAGTGCCCTTATAGCTTTGAAGCCTCCTCAAGGAGTTTCTGTTCCAGTCACTGTCGGTCTTCTACTCCTCTTAAGAGGCCTAGGGAACAAGATTTCTCTGAGGAGGAGGAGAAATCCCTTGCCTATTCTTCCAGATTCCTTCTCCCTTAGACTATGGTTCTGAGGAACAGGAGTCCACTAGTCCTGACTCTCCTTTTGAGGAGATTTATTTTGGAGAAACAATTTCCAGAGTTATGGAATTCTTCAAATAGGATTGTGCCCAGATGTCTGAGGTTCGGAAGAAGTATTACAAGCTTTTGCAAATAGACTCTGCTAGACCTTTTGCTGTTTTTCCTGTCCTAGCTGCCTTGTTGGATACCTTTTCTCCTGCATCTCAGGCTCCTGATTCTCAGCCCCCTGTTCCCAAAAAAAATTATAGGTTTTATAAGGTGCAAGTTCCTTTTTATAAGTGTCCATCAGCTGACCCTTCTATGGTGACTGTGGCATCTAACAAACCACCTAAGTTACTGCCTTCTACAAAGTTGCTTCCTTCTGATAAAGGCAGTAGAGCTATGGAAAGACTGGGTAAGAACGTTTATACTTCGGTTACCCTTGCTTTTATGGCTGTCAATTATCAGACCCATATGATAAGATATATTTTGGCTGTTCTGTCTCAGACTTGTCGGGCTATTTCGGACCTTCAAAAACAAAACATGTAATCTCAGTGGTATCCCGAAAGTCTCAAAACAACCCACTAAACAAGTATAGTGTGTCCAAAAACAAAACAGTGTAAGAAACTTCAATGTGTGGAAGATTTTCAGTCCATATATCAGTCAATATATCTCAAGTTAATCACTGTATATTAATCAGATCAGACAACAGTAGTAGAAGTAGCAACTAATAAAAAATATATAATTGTACAGAATTACTAAGTATTCGAAAGTAATCTAAGCAAGGCATGCAGTCTGTTTCCAGTTGAAAATCCTTTAAGTACACAGACAAGCGATTCAAGTAAAACAAAAATAGAGTAATAGTTTCCTCACAAGCTTTCTAAATATACATATAATTTTTATCAGGCAAGGGAGTGGTTTATTGTGCTGAAAAACAAAGTGTTATTAAATTCACATCCCTTCCCTCATCAGTGTGACATTCGAGCTGGTCCTGCCCTACTTAGTAGCTGTCATAATAATATAACCCTTATGTACTATAAATAAAATTTATAATGATGTGGTACCGCTTATTTAACCAGATTATTAAGTCCGTGATTTTATCCAAGACAATATACCACATGGCTAAAAATAGATCAACCTTAGTCCATTTGGCAGTCAAAAAATATGTATAAATATATAAATATACACTTTGCATGTAAAAAATCAGTTGTAAAAATCATATTCTATTTTCATAACCTATTGTTAACAAAGATCGCTTTTTCATAACCTATTGTTAACAAACATCGCTTTCATCCTTCTAGACTTCTTCAGGTCTGTGTACAAGAGTATGCACTTAAATTACAGCTGATTTAAAAAGGTATTTAAAACCAGCTGGTAGAATAAAATTAGTCATGTAAACAATGTGGCAGTTTTCTAAGTTCCAGTACACTTTTAATTGAACAGTAGTAGTTTAGTCCAGGCTTCCTAAAAGAGTTCAGCTTTAATTGCCACATGAGTTCATGTTTCTCCAGAATATTCGGGATGTCTCCTTCAAGATCACCCATGTCTATGCGATCTAGGATCTGGAACTTAAAACCTGTGTGTCTTTTATGAAGAGAAAAGTGTTGGGCTAGTGCATTATTTTTGCATCCAGAGCGGATTTCTGACAGATGACATGAAATCCTACGCTTGAGTTTATTTACAGTCTTGCCCACATAGAATGTATCACATTCATTGCACTGTGCCCTGTAAATTACTTTTGTAGTCTTACAGTCACCCCCCTGCACTGGTCTTAATGATTTTCTTTAAATAAGGGCAATAAAAACCATCACCTTGCTGTATAAATATACAAAATGTACAATTAGTTTCACATCTTTTAGTGTTTCTCTCATATGGTCTAGGTTTAAATTCAACAAAACTTTTAATGTTCCTGGCCTTCCTATAAACAAAGGATGGGGCTTCACCTAAGATGTTGATCAGAAAAGGGTTTCTGTGACAATGTCCCAGTTTTCTTCAGTAACATTTTGATACTGTGATAATCCAAAGTGTATGTCAGGATGCCGCTATTTTTGCATTTATTATTCTCTGTGGAATTTCTTAACATTCTCCTACTGGGGAGGTTGAGTAAAGGTGCTTCAGTCCTTTTCAGTTCTGTAATGGGTTCCAGGATATTTTTTAACATCTGACTTTCATAGCCTCTCACTAGAAAGTCATTCTGTAAGTTGTTCAGGTTTCTTAAAAGTGGTTCCATCTCTGTGGTAGTTCTAGCTAATCTATAGCCCTGGGACTTCACTACATTATACTTGTTTTTTTGTAGGATGTAGACTTTCAGAAGTTTTGTTGAATTTAAACCTAGACCATATGAGAGAAACAATAAAAGATGTGAAACTTATTGTACATTTTGTATATTTATACAGCAAGGTGATAATGATTTTATTTAAATAAGGGCAATAAAAACTAAGACCAGTGCAGGGGGTGACTGTAACACTACAAAAGTAATTTACAGGGCACATTGCAATGAATGTGATGCATTCTATGTGGGCAAGACTATAAATAAACTCAAGCGTAGGATTTCATGTCATCTGTCAGAAATCCGCTCTGGATGTAAAAATAATACACTAGCCAAACACCTTTCTCTTCATAAAAGACACACAGGTTTTAAGTTCTAGATCCAGGATCACATAGACATCGGTGATCTTGAAGGAGACATCCCGAATATTCTGGAGAAACATGGAACTCATGTGGCAATTAAAGCTGAATTATTTTAGGAAGCCTGGACTAAACTACTACTGTTCAATTAAAAGTGTACTGGAACTTAGAAAATTGCCACATTGTTTGCATGACTAATTTTATTTTATTTTATTTTATTTTATTCTACCAATTGGTTTTAAATCAGTTGTAATTTAAGTGTATATTTTGTTTCTATTATTTTTTTTCTTTTTCTGGTTCTCTTTTTTTCCACTTTATTCAAAATGATGTGTAATAGCAATACTAATTATTCAATAATATTTTTATAGATAGTTTTTAGGGTTCTTCTACACAGACCTGAAGAAGTCTGGAAGGACGAAGGCGATCTTTAACAATAGGTTATGAAAATAGAATATGATTTTTACAATTTATTTTTTTACATGCAAAGTGTATATGTATATATTTATATTGATTTTTTGAATGCCAAATGGACTAAGATTGATGTATTTCCAGCCATGTAGTATATTGTCTTGGATAAAATCACAGACCTAATAATCTGGTTAAATAGGAGGTACCACATCATTATCAATTTTATTTATAGTACATAAGGGTTATTTTATTATGACAGCTACTAAGTAGGGCAGGACCAGCTCGAATGTCACACTGATGAGGGAAGGGATATGAATTTAAAGTGTACCAATAACACTTTGTTTTACAGCACAGTAAACCATTCCCTTGCCTGATAAAAAGTATATATATATTTAGAAAGCTTGTGAGGAAACTATTACTCTATTTTTGTTTTACTTGAATCGCTTGTCTGTGTAAGGATTTTTGACTGGAAACAGACTGCCTGCCTTACTTGGATTACTTTCTAATACTTAGTAATTCTGTACAATTATATATTTTTTATTTATTTATTTATTTTTATTTATTTATTTTTTTTACTTAAGACGAGTTTAAGTGCGCTACTTCTACTACTATTGTCTGATCTGATTAATATACAGTGATTAACTAGAGATATATGGACTGAAAATCTTCCACACAGAGAAGTTTCTTAAACTGTTTTGCTATTTCTGACCTTCCTTACTCTGAGGGGTGGGCTCTCTTCTTGTTCAGGGATTTCTTTTCAGGTGACTCGCCACCTCTATTAAATGCACTTTTGATGCAGCAGATGCCTTTTCTAGGGCTGCTGCTTTTGATTATATGCTGAGGAGATATTCCTGGCTTTGGCTTCAACCATTGCCTGATGATATTAAGGCTAAGTTGATGGATGCTTCTCTGGATAACAAGCATTTGTTTGGTGTTGCTGCTGATAATTTATTAAAGTCCCTATGGGAAAAGGGTAAGGCTTTACAAGATTTATAACATATCTTTGCTTCTCCTGTACATAAATTCTAAAAGATTTACCCTAATAAGCCATCCTTTGTTCATAGGCAGTCTTGCCCTCCCTCAAAGGTAAGAAGGGTGGTAGAAGCATTCCTCCTGCAAAGGCAGAACAGACTCCTGTAGCTCATAAATCTCCTTTTCCTGACAAACTAGGTGTTGTCTGACTATCCTGTACTTCTCAGCCACATTCTCCTTTCTGTTTGTCTTTCTGTGTCCCTTCCTATTTAGGTAAAGATTACTCACGATTCCTAGGTTCTCTCCATTATTTGCCAAAGGTATTACATGATCTAGAAATCTCTGCCCCCTTTCATGGGCATTCCTTGGCCCCCTCAGGAACAATTGGCCTTTTTTCCAGAGGTGCTTCAGGGTCTCTCTACTCAGGAAATGATTCAGGAAGTTCCAGTTTCTCAAAGGGGGAAGGGGTTTTATTCCGGAATGTTCTTGTTCCCCAAGAAAGAGGGCACTTGGAGACCCATTCTGGATTCCTTTTGGATGTTGTCCCTTCAGACCTTGTTTCTTCTGCTGCCTCCTCAGGTTTTTCTAGTTTCTCTGGACCTCAAGGATGCTTATCTTCTTATCCCTATTCATCCCATTTTCAGGAAATTTTTACATTTCTTTGTTGCTTCCTGGCATTTTCAGTTCTCTGCTTTGCCATTTTGCCTCTTTACTGCCCTAAGGGGATTCACCAAATGCCTTGCTCCTGTGATTGCTTTTTGTAGGGTAAGGGGGTTGCAGATCTTTTCCTACTTGGATGACCTACTGTTTCAGACATCCTGTCCAGAGGTTCTACTGCAGCATCTTCATTTTGCCACTTCTCTCCTGCAAAGCCTGGAGTTCACTATAAATTTCCAAAAATCCTTCCTAACTCCTTCACAGGATCATGTGTTTTTGGGTTGCAGGATTCAGACTGTTCCAATGCTGGCATCCTTGCCTCCTCCCAAGGCCTTAACTCTCATTGCCTTTTTTCAGTCCCTTCTTCCTCTGGCCTCAGTTACAGCCAGGGAATTTCTGAGAGCTCTGGGTTTCATGGCTTCCACCATTCCTATGTTCCCTCTAGCCAAACTCCACATGAGAAGGCTTCAGTGGCTTCTAAAGTCAGTTTGGCTTCAGCACGCTCATCCTCTAGATTTCATAGTCCCTCTTCTTCTGTGCCTCAAGCTGGAAATTCAGTGGCAGATTCAGCAGTTGTCCTTCAATCCAGAGTTTCCTTTTCAACCTCCACTGCCCTCTCAGGAGCTGTTCACAGACACCTCAGACATGGGATGGGAGACTTCTTTTAACTCTCTAAAAGTGCATGGTCTCTGGTCACTTCAACAAAAGAAAGACCACATCAGTGTCAAAGAGATGAGAGCTTTTGTGATGGCTCTTCAAGTATTTCATCCTCTTTCCTTTCAGGGCCCCTAAAGATACTGACAGACAATCACAAACCAGAAGTACAAAACCAAAAACACTAAAAAGGCAGAGGCAGAAGGCAACCAGGAAGTTATTCCACAAAACACATCCACAAGTAAGCGCTTTCGTCGTATCGACTTCTTCAGACAATTAAACCCAACATGTAATAACTTAAATACCCTCTGCAAATCATGTGATAGAGAACAATTGAAATTATATAATAATTAAAAAATATATAAAATGCATAAAATAATATATGAACATTAAATGAGGTAGTCAGTATTAGTTTGCTAAAAATGAAGGCTTATGTCAAATAATTAGTTTATAATTAATACTAGATTGTTTACTTTATGTTCATATATTATTTTATGTATTTTATATGCACATTTTATACATTTTTTTAATTATATGGTTTCAATTGTTCGTGATCACATGATTTGCAGAGGGAATTTAAGTCCTGTGTTGGGTTGTCTGAAGAAGTCTATACGATGAAAGTGCTTACTTGTGGATGTGTTTTGTGGAATAAATTCCTGGTTGGCTTTCTCACTGATGGATAATATCACAGTTATGTGGTATGTCAGCAAGCAAGGGGAGACAAGATCTTATCTCCTGTGCAGGCTAGCACTTCAAGTGTGGGAGCTAGCCATCCTATATCAAGTGACTCTTCAGACAGTTTACATTCCCTCAGGTCAAAACATTGTGGCAGACTCACTGAGCAGGTCCATGTCACAATCCCTAAAAATGCCCTCACCTGCTTTTTAGTAACAGGTGCAGGCCATGCCTGAATAGTTTCCACTTTGGCAGGTTCTGGCCTTATCTTACCACTCCCCACTCTATGTCCTAGGTTGGAGACCTCTGCCATACCCACCAGACATTTGCTCGGCTTAATGGTCAACCCTGCCCTCTGTAGTCTGCCCAGCACCTCCCAGACATGCTGAAGGTGTTCTAGCCAGGAATAGCTGTAGATGGCGATATCATCTAGGTAAGCAAGGGCAAACTCTCCTGCTAAGATATGATCTACCAGCCTCTGGAAAGTCGCTGGGGCATTCTTCATCCCAAAGGTCATCTTTGTGAACTCATACAAGCCAAAAGGAGTCACAAAGGCTGACTTCTCTCTAGCACTGGGAGTCAAGGGTACCTGCCAATAACCCTTGGTAAGATCGATAGTTGTAAGATACTTAGCCCCACCCAGCTGCTCTAGGGCCTCGACTGTCCTAGGCATGGGGTAAGCATCTGACTCTGTGTGACTATTTAATTTCCTGTAGTCCACACAGAACCTGGTGCTGCCTTCCTTCTTTGGCACCAGCACCACTGGGGAGACCCAGGAATTGTTGGACTCTTGCATCACCCCTATTTCCAACATCTCCTGTACTTCCTCCCTCAGAGTCTGTTTGACTCTCTCAGGCACTCTATAAGGGGCCTGCCTAATAGGCCTTTGGGGTCCTCTATCCACGTGGTGCTGCCCCAGGTGGGTGCACCCTGGTTTCCCAGTGAACATGTCCCCAAATTCCTGCAACACTGCTTGGATTTCTCGAATCTGGGTAGGAGATAGCTACTGGGACATTGCTACCCCATCCACTGAGGTGTCAGTCCGAGCCTCACTGAGGAGATCAGTCCCCAGATCTCCCTCAGACTCCTCCTGCAATCCACTGCAAATGCTAAGCACAAGGGCCTCCCTATCATGGTAAGGTTTCATCATGTTAACATGGTATAATTTGTGCCCCTGCCTTCTGCCTAGCAGTTCCACCATGTAGTTAACATCACTTACCTTTCTTACCACCTTGTAGGGTCCCTCCCAAGCTGCTTGCAGCTTGTGTCTGACAGGAATGAGAACCATTACCTGCTGTCCCACAGCATATTCTCTAGCTCAAGGATTCCTGTCATACCACATCTTTTTCTGTTGTTGGGCTTCTGCCAGGTTCTCCTGGGCCAAGCCCATGAGTTCCCCTGAGCCTTGTTCTGAGGTTTAGGATGTGTGCCACAACAGACTCCTTGTGAGACTCGCACTCACATTCCCACTCATGTCAAATTAAATCTAGAGGTCCCCTCACCCTATGCCCATACAACAACTCAAAGGGTGAAAAAGCTGTGGATTCCTGGGGAACCTCTCTGTAAGCAAACAACAGATGGGGCAAATATTTGTCCCACTCCCTCTTAAACTGATCTGCAAATGCCCATAGCATGGACTTGATTGTAAAGTTTAACCTCTCAAAAAGACCATTAGTCTGTGGATGGTAGGGGGTGGTCTTCATGGGCTTCACCCCACAGGACTTCCACAGACAAGCCAGCAGGTCTGACATGAAATTGGCCCCTCTATCAGTCGGTATTTCTTTTGGGAAACCCACCCTGTTGAAAATCTCTAAAAAGCATTTGCCACCTTCTCTGCCTCAATGGAGGACAAAGCCAGTGCCTCAGGGTATTGTGTAGCATAATCCACTACCACTAAGATATACTTTTTCCCTGTGGAACTTGGGATACTCAGAGGACCCACAATATCCATAGCTACCCTCTGAAATGGCTCCTCAGTCACAGGCAAAGGCATCAAAGGAGCTCTCACCTTGTCTCCCACATTGCCTACCTTTTGGCACTGCTCACAGGTCCTGCAGTACCCTGCTACATCTCTGAAATGTTCAGGCCAATATAAGTTCTGCATAATACGCCTCTTTGTACGTTTTATGCCCAAATGACCTGCAAAGGGAATATCATGGGCTATGGCTAGAAGTGCCAGACGGTAGGCTCTAGGTACTACCACCTGCTGTACTCTCTCACCTTCTAGCCCTCCCTCAGGGGTCCACTCTCTGTATAGTAACCCTTTGTCCCAGTATACAGATTCCCCCTTTCCTTGAGAATCAGGTGCCTTCCTAGCTACCTTCCTCAGGCCTTGCACTGTAGGGTCTGAGAGCTGAGCCTGTCTCAACTCTCTCCTTGTAACCCTTCCCAGCTCCCCTTTCACAGGAAGTCTGGCATCCTCTGACAGTGGTGCCTCACTGTCAGCCTGGGGACTACTACTCACCTCTACCTTTGCAGTCACTCTGTCCAAGGGGCCATCAGAACCCCCAAGCAGCTGTGGCCCACCTTCAGTCTCACGGCTACAGGGTAGCTCTCTCCCCCTGAAGTAACCACCTCACCAGTCCTGGCTGCATGTATGCAGTTTTTCTGGGTCTCCCCCAGGCTACCAGACTTACCTGCTTGTCTCCAAGCCTGACTGCGTGTAACTGCACAAGCATAGGGTACTTCATTATCAAAATCATTCCCTATCAGGACATTTGCAGGTATATCCTCAAACATACCTACTTGCTGGCTTCCTTTTCCACACTCCCAGTCAAGGTGAACCCTAGCCAAAGGTATTTGGAATGAAATCCTTCCTAAATCCCTGACTGGAGTAGACTGTCCAGGCAAGTAGGGCTCCTCTGTAACCATTGCAGGCTTTACAATGGTTATATCAGAAGCTGTGTCTCTCTTGGCAATGGCCTCTTTGCCATTCACTACTATAGGATATAACCTCTGGTGGTAGTTTGGTAACCTTGTTGTCCCAAGACAACCTACTATTGCATTTTGTCTTTCCCACTTACTGGCTCCTTCACCTTTTGTTTCCCACCTTGCCTCCGTGGACACCTGTATGCCACATGGCCCCTCTGGTTGCATTCAAAACATTTAAACCTATCTTCTGGACGTGTACCTGGACTAGTGGCTTCCCCTGCTACTGGTAGATTCTGTTGGGGCAGTCTGTGCTGCCCACCATGTGTTCCTTTAGACCCATGAGCAGTACTGGGGGTCCCTTTCCTGTGCAGGGCTGCCCTGCTTGCCAGGTATAGGTCTCCCTTCTTCCCCAACTCATCTGAAGTAGCACATTGTCTTTCAGCTAACCAGATCCTCATGTCCTCAGGCAAAGTGCTAAGGGCTTGTTCCCTCACCAAAAGGTCACCAGTCCTTCAAAAGTGGTGACCTGACATCCACTCACCCAGCTATGAAAATGCGTGCTCAGTTCAGCAACATATTCACCTACATTTTCATCTGCCTTGCGTCTATGCTCACGAAACTTTTTCTTATACATTTCAGGTGTTAGCTTAAGCAATTCTAACAAGTGATTTTTACCAGCAGTATAATCAAAACATACAATGTCAGACATTTTTGACGAAACAGTTACAGCTTTACCATGGAATAAGGGGGTCAGGAACCATACCCAGAGCCTTTGGTCAACACTATACTGTTTGCATACCCTGTCAAACATATGAATGAAACTATCAAAATGATCCCCCTCTTTAAACTACAGAAGACGTTTACTGACCTTTTGTACTTCTGGGGACCAGTTACTCTCTTCCCCATTACTTCCATGACTCTGGTGAAGAGTCAGCATTTCCCTCTCATGCTTCCTCTGCCGCTCCTTTTCCTTGGCTTCTATCTCCAAATGCCTGGCCTCCAACTCAAGTCTGTTTAGCTCCAGTTGGATTTTTAAGTCCACTGCAGAAAGGTTGAGCTGTCCATTCTCCGAGGATATTGTATCTCCACTGCCAGTATGATTGTCCTACTGGTTGCTGTTTTCTGATGCAGCTGTAACCAAGGCTGCAATCCAGGTCTGCCTTAGTCAGGTTTTCATGCACCAGTTCCCTAGCCTGGCACATCTCCACCAGCTGGCTCCTTGTCAACTTTCCATATTCCTCTGCTGACATGCTGCCTGCTCACCCTGACTAACTAAGCTAACAAAAGAAATAAAACAATTGTGATCTGAACTCTGAATATTCACTGCGTGGCTGATTTTAGAGTACAAAATACTTTCAGAGCTCACTGTACACAAGCTACAGGAATTCACTCTACCCACACCACTACAAGCCAATTAGTATTTGCCAACCAATTAATATGTGGTGTTGATATCCCACCACTGCCAAACAATTAATATGTGATGCCCGTGCCCTGGCCCAGCAAAGGAGCCTCAATCCTCACCACTAACACCAGAGAGGGGCATCTCATATAGGACGAAAGAATAACAAATACACACAGTAAAGTGCAATTTCCTTTAAGAGCACACAGGGATCCCGGTCAGTCTGGGGCTGGTCGCTCCCTTGCTCTCCAGGTCCCCAATAAGACTCCCCACTGGCACAGCTATAGGGTCCAGATCTCAGCTTAGTGGACAAGCTAAAACCTCTAGCACCCTCTCTGTCCAACCAGTGCTTCGTGTCCCTGCCCAAGTAGCTTAAACACCCACACACACACACACACGCACACGCACACACACGCACTTTGAGAAGCGTTTATACAACCACACAGACACTCCTGGGGAAGGCTGGCACAGGTTCTCTAGCTGTGCCCCTTTCTCCCAGACTATACGGTAGTACAGCTGCCACCACCCACTAATATTTATCAGCTACTCAAAGGCCCTTAAAAGGGTGTCCAATTATTACTGTGCAATATTATTATCTCAGGGCTAAAGCTATTAGAGCGGCTTTGTACAATTTTACCAAAGGCATGCAAGTACTCTAAAGAGCTTAAATTATCTCTGCAAAAACAGCCACAGTTGAAAGCGTTTAAACATATTAAATAACTGATAGTCAAAACACAAGACAATACTTTTTACTACACAGTGCTAGCCAAGAGTTCAGAGATCACAGAGAAATACTTAAAATAATTCAGTAGTACAGTTCTGACATCACAGAAAAACACTTAGTCTAATCTTTCTAGTTTGTAGCTATTCCTAAGAGAAAACACAAGTCTAAGATAAACTTACATATAGAGCAAGACAGTGCTGTGAGCTGAATGGTCAAGACAAAAATGATTAATGCTCTCTGATTCTCTCTGTTTTTAAAATCACAATCCTGATTCACATTACATCATTCTTCACACTTTCCTGGGGTTCCCAGACTAACAGGCTACATTCTTTAGTAAGCTCACACCAGGTCAGGAAGCAAAGTCATTAAGGGCATTTATGCATGCAAATTCTGGCCATTAACTCTGGCCTTAAAACAATAGCAAGAATTCCTTCATTTGGAACCAACTTTAAATATCAAAGACAGTCATAAAATGCTTGACTTAGCTTCCTTACAGCAGAGTGCACTGTTACATTTTTGCAGTTCCACATGTAACACTATTTTGCTATTTAAGACGATAAGCCTGTGGTTTACATTAATATTTACAGATGACAGAATTCTCTCCAAAATTATATCTGGCTAGGCTGGCAGCCTTCACATATCTTCACCCAATGTTCACAAGGCTATTAAAACATGTTATGTCTGTAAATCTTTTTTTTTTCTGTTTCTGTCTGTATCCGGATATCATCTATGCATTTATTAATACCTGCGACAATGTCTGATGAAACAATACTGGAAAATTTGCAAAACCACACTGTGTATCCTCAAAAGTGAAAGCAAAACATTTCTGTGATGTCTCATTTAGTGATATGGCAAAAAATCCATTCTCTAAATCTATACCTTTTAAACCATTTACTCTGTGCATCTGATTTGACTGCCATTTCCAGTGTACCAGGCACAACGTGCTGCCAAGTGGTATACTTATTTACTAGTCTTAAGTCTAGTACTAGCCTGTAACTGCCATTCGTTTTCTTTACTGGCCACATTGGTGAATTTGGTGCACTTGACGCTTTTTCTATATCTTTTTCTTCCCAGTCTGTAATACATTTACAAATGTTTTCTATTGCTACTTTGGGAATATGATACTGTTTCTGACAAGGTCGTAGCTTATCTGTTGGATGTTCTACCCTTATTTCAGCTGTGACAACTAAACCAGAATCTGTCTTATCCATACCTTTCAACCTGGAAACATTAAAAACTAGACTTCAGAGTAAAGTGCCTGTAAATATAAATTATAACGGAGCCAAAAGAAAATTAGTTTTACATGCTACACGTTGTGCACTGACATGTTTATTGCAGTCAGTCAATGCAAACACACGTACAAGCTGTTAGTACTAGGCTACTCGCCCTGGTGGGCCATTTTAAGCCTATCCAGTTACCCCATCTGAGAATCAAACCTGCACCTTGTGTCTGTAAGGTAAAGACCTTAGCCATTATGCCAGCCTCCATCCCACTTTGCAGCAGTATACTCCCATGCAAAACTCCCTGTTTTGGAGAGGTTAAGAACATAGTAACACTTACCAACCCCGTCCCTGTATTTCTCATTTTTCTTTAGGTATCCGAGCAGATCCAGATTTTTATGGATTTCTATATTTTCCACTGTAAGCCTGACAAATAGCTGTAATATAAACAATTGGGAGTCGGGACTGACACTCAACCGTTACTCTAGACCTTCCTAGATAAATTTTTCTTTCAGTCCTCATCCTAATGTTACCACCAGGCATTGTTTGAAACTCCTGCCCCAGTCTCAGTGTCTGACAGGTAGTCAGGCAGTGCTTCGCGAAGATGATGTCATCATGCATGCCCCTGCTAATGATGCATGATGGCAACAGACATAAATTAAAACTGCAAATAAAAATAAAAATCGGGAATTGAAGGGGCCACTCTGAAATTCATGGCACCTGATTATTTTGCTCTCAAAACCAATTAATAATTAGGTATTCGGTACGGTTGAGAGGTATGGTCTTCTCTTTACTCCACATCTCTGAGAATTCTTGTATTAACTGTTTTTTTTTTAATCCTGTGCCTTATTTGCATATTCTTAATCAACACGAACTGTAGTAGCCCAGGCAAACAAATTGTACTTAAAACCAAAACGTTCAGGCAGACAGCCGTACAAAAGACCAAAGTGCTGTTTTTTCACTAGTTTAGTTAAACTTTAAAAAGATGATTTAGTGATTTCTTCTCTCTACTGGAGACTTCATCAACTAATCATAGACTTTCTGATTCACCTGTCCAGCAAGCCTCATCTGGTCCTCCAGGGTCTCAATTTAACAGCACGATTTCTCAAATTTCATTGATGGTGTGGGACCCTACTTAACCTTTCTAGAGTAAATCAGATTCTTGCATTTGCTCAGAAGCCTTCTGCAACATGAATATACAGAACTAAATGGCCTAAATTTTCTGAGTGAGCAATTTATTGGGTTCATGTTCCTTTCTCAGCTGTCATCCTGAAAGTACTTTAGTTTTTGGCTCATATCTGCTCCAGTACATCTTAAGGATAATACCACTATAGTCTTCAGCTTGTCATATGGCAAACCATTTCTCTTTACTCGGAATCATGTGCTCCCCCCCCCAACCAGTAGTCTCCAATATCTGAATAGTTTACTAACATCTCCAAGACTTGCACATAGTTTTATGGCATTGCTCGCCACCCACCTCTGTACTTCTTAAACTGCTTGATACCCCACCTCTTAACTACAATATTAACATTTTCTGCCTTAATTCCTCCCCTCATTTACATTTCTTTGAATTTCTAAGTGTAAATTACAAGATCTGTTATCTATTTGACAAGCCCATTGATACACTTCTTCAGATGCTCAATGTTTAATATCTACTAAAAGCATACATATTACTGGAAATACTTGCCTTTACTTCATACAAGTGCAATCTAGTTAGCAAATGTATGTGTAATTATTAATGTGAATTATTTGCTATCTCTTCATGCAATAATGCAGTGAATAATATATAAAAATGTTTGTCAGCTTTACTCCTCGGGTCTCCACTGAAAGTTTTTTTTGACTAAACCCAGTTGGACAAAACTGGTAAACAAAACCAAAATATATAAATAAATAAAAACAGTTTGTTCAAGGACTAAGCTACTCTTCTTTTAAAGTTAATTTAGCATATATTTCAAACTCTCTCCAGGACTGAACTCCTCTTCACCAGCATCCTAAAAGGTATGCAAGGTCTTTCTGAAAGGAACTTTTTAGATGAGACTCTTGCTTAGAGAGCTCATGTCTCCTTGGTGTCATAATTTTTTCTTGAAAAAAAATGATATTGCCTCATTTGGAAACAACAGCCAGTGTAGATCTTAAATTCCTCTCATGGAAGAACATTTTTTTAACGTTAATATTTGTACTGTTGCATATATAATATCATTTTTTCAACTATACCATTTCACACCGGTATTTTCACATTTAAATGTTAATTCTGTATTTGCCTATAATATTATACAACATATTGTAATCCCACAATTTATAATTTTTCTCAAGATGTTATATTGTACTGTATTGTACTGTAAATTCTTGTAAAATACTTATTCTGTGCATACCTAACGTCATGTGGAGCTTTACTCCCCAGGCCTCCACTGAAAATGGGTTCCTGACCCAGTTGGACTTTCCTGGTTAACAAATGTCAATAAATACATAAGTAAATCTGCCATAGTACATACAGCATAAATAACTTTTGTTTACATCGTAGTTTAATAGAACAAAATTCCATTACATTTTTTTCCCCATTTTCACCTTATGCAAACTCCCCATTGTAATTTGAGGTTTGTCATTCCTTCCCCAAAATTTCCATTCTTAGACGTGTGCTGTGTTGATCCCCATCTGCTGAATTCATAGTACTTTGCTTTTCCTCCCCTTTTCATAAGATTACCCCAGTTATGGCACAGTGCATCTCTGTTACTACGGGTACTTAGAACTATCATTCTGACTCCACTACAGTTATGTTCATAGGTTCATAGGTAGGTACTAGGCTATTGGCCCTAGGGCCTATACAAGCCTAGCCAAAAAGGTACCCTGGCTTTCGCCACCCAAGAAAATTATTTTCCTGTGCCCCTGTCAAGCAGAACCACAGAAGTGATCCCTGGGGTGAATTTCCCATTACCCATCCAATCATCAAGATTTTTCTTGAAGAGTGCTAATGAGGAGCTCTGTTCTGTTTATTGTGGTGACAAGGTTTAGGTCCCTAGAGCGTGTAGCTCAGAGGGATTGGGATTTCTTTAAGTGGAGCATGTCCAACAGCTTTGGGTGTGACATAGCTTTGTATGTTAGGCAGAGATCTCCTCTGAGTAGGCGATATGCGACAGAGTAAAGCTGGAGTTTTTTGAGACTGTCTGCGTAAGGCATCTGTTTGAGCCCAGTAATCCTCTTTGTGAGGTATTTTTGCGGCCTTTCCAGTTGTTGTAGATGTCTTGTGAGGTACATACCAAAAGGGGCGTTGTACTCTATAATGGGTCTGAGTGATGCGTAGAGAGGAACAATGACCTCCTTTTTTTTTTTCTAGATGAGTAACCTTTTGTGATGAGGTGTGCCATGTAGAAGGATTTCCTGACCACTGTGGCAATGTGATTATCAAAGGAGAAACTACTGTCCACCTGTGTCCCAAGGTCTCTTATCACACTTTCGGTGTTAAGTAGACTACCGCCTATGTGGTAGTTCATGGGTACAGAGTTTTTACCAAAAGGGATGACAATGCACTTTTTGGCATTGAGCTTGAGACCATGTCTTTGACACCAGGCATCTGTCTGTCAGGCCCTTTTGTAGAATGTCCACATCGTTAGGAGTTTCGATTATGCTCCTAGTTTGCAGTCATCTGCGAATTTAGTTAGCCAAAGACCTTCTGTGTTAGCCTGTACTTCAGAGAAGTAGATACCAAACAGGAGAGGACCCAGGACTGAACCCTGTGGTACTCCACTTGTCACTGGTCTGAAGTCTTTTTTGGAGTTTGCTACTTTCACAGTGTGGGTTCTGTCAGTAAGCCAGTTGGCAACCCATCTTCTGACATAGGGATTTATACCTAGTTTAGTGAGTTTATCTATAATTCCAGAGTGGGGGATGGTGTTGAACGCCTTGGCAAGCTCTAGGTAGGCTGTGTGAACCACCTTACCCTCATCAATGGCTTTGGTGACTTCTTCAAAGAAGTCTATATCAGGTTTAGGAGACATGATCTGCCTTTTACAAACCCAAACTGTGTGAGGTCCAGAGTTTGGAGATCTCCAATGTCTTTGTTTATGGGTTCCATGGCCTTGCAGACGAGGCTCGTCAGGCTAATGGGACGGTAGTTCCCGGGGTCTGTTGTGGCCCCCCCTTTGTGGAGTGGGATAACTGCCATGGTGCGCCATTCAATGGGCACAAAGCCTGAGGTGAGGCTTTGATTGAACATGGTACTTAGATGGGGTACCAGTTCATTCTGTAGTTCATGTAGACGGCAGCCTGGGATGTTGTCAGGTCCCATGGATGCTGTGTTATTGGCTTTGGAGAGTGGGGTTTTTACTTGTGCAGCCGTGATTACAGGAACTTTGCATTCTTCCGGTATAAAGATGGGCCCTTTAGGGGGTAAAGTTAGCACTGAACCTATCTGCCAGGATGTTGGCAATGTCAGTTGGTTCTGTATATTTAGTGTCATTGTGCTGTAACTCAGAGCAGATCTGAGTGTTGCCATTGAGAGTTTTGACATAGCTATAGAATGCTTTGTGGTTGTCTTTAGAATCAGTGGCAATTTTGTTTTCATAACTAGCTTTGGAGGATTTTATGAGGGATCTCAGCTTCTTACTGAGGCTGACCAGGGAGTTCCTCCAATCGTGGGATTTTACTCTTTTTTGCAACAGTTTCTTTCTTCTGTTGTAGAGTTTGTTTATGGCAGAAGACCACAAGATTGGCTTCCTTTTTTTGGAGGATAGCATCTTGGTTCTGTTAGGGATAGTACGCTCCATGCACTCGTGTAAGTGCTTATAAAGTGCATTTGTGTAGGATTCAGCAGTTGTACCTCTATTGTCCATCTGCATGGGTATCGTGAAGTTTGCCACTTCTGTCTTAAGAAGCGTGAAGTTGGCTTTGGAGAAATTTTTTATGATTGTTTTCCTAATGGGGGGGTGGGAGCGGGATGTGGATGTCTAGGGTGATTAGCTTGTGGTCGGATCTGACCAACGAGGAGCTGACCTCTAGTGTGGAAGACCGGTCACCCATGTTGGTGATGACCAGGTCTAGGATATTGCTGCCATGGTGGGGGTGTGGATAAGTTGATCCAAGGCATTGGAATTGATGATTTCCAGAAACCGTTGAGCAAAAGAGTTGGTATATGAGTAGTTTTCCCAGTTAATGGTAGGGTAGTTGAAATCACCCATTATTAGAGTGTTGGGTTGTACCTTAATATTTTCCAGTGTATCAAGAAAAGAGGAGTGGGAATCCTGGGACATGGTGGGGGGTCTGTAGCAAGCTACAATCTGGATTGCGGTTTTGCCCAGAGTTAGTTGAACTTGGATAATCTCGGATGCATTATGCTGAGCAACTAGCTTGGAGGTGTGGATATCCTTAATGAATATGGACACGCCTCCACCTTTAGTGTTTCGGTCTGGGTTTGGTGGCTGAAAGGTGTGGTATGAATTATAACCTAGTAATGCAGGGGTGCACTCTGGAGCTTTGTACCAGGTCTCTGTCACTGCACAGATGTCAATGTTCTCCATTTTAAGGAGTGCCTCGAGTGAGTGCATTTTGAGGTTTAGACTTCTAGCATTGAGTAGCATTACCCTCAGATTTTGCTTGCTTGTACCTGTTACGCTGGTGAATTTGTTATTTGAACCTTGCCTAAAAAAGGCACTATAGGGGTGGCAAGAGCCTTTGTCAGTATCCGGAATCCCAAGGGCGACAGGTGCAGGCCATCTCTGGTAAAGCAGTGTGGTCTGTCAATCATGTCATCCCAGGCAGACAGATACTGCATTCCCTTAGAATGACACCAGAAGCTTAGCCAATTGTTAAAGTCAATCATTTTGTCCTTTACTGTGGTATCATTCTGGGTGATGGCAGGATGCTACTCCGGGCTAGGGTCATACCGGCCTGGGCGACAAGATCAGAGAGCTCCTCCATGTCTCTTTTCATGTAGTGCAGGGAGGTACATCTCAGGTCATTCACACCAACATGGACAATGACAGAGTCATATTTGTACTTGTTGTGGAGTGACCTGATTGCGTGCGTTATGTGGCGGATCCTGGCACCTGACAGGCAGCTGACAGTAACTTTTTCCTTGTTTAGCCTGGTGAGTGGAACATCAGTGTGCCAATTGCATCATTCTTTTTTGCCTTTTTGCCCAGTTGGTCTGCCAATCTCTGATACACCCTTACACCACCTTGTCAGCCATTGTGCATTCCCGTTCCATAATTTTTGCATCCAGATCCTTGCTCCTTCTCCTTTGTGTAAACTTTCAGACCTTCTCCTATCCATGCGTTAGCCATCATGTGCCTCACCTCTCTGGCAAGCAATTGAAGTTTTAGTCCCTTCATCTTATGCACTCCAAAAAAGTATACATCACACTGATCTGGTAGGTTTTTTAGCAGTAATTTACTCCAAACTTCTCTTGCCTCCTACCGTAATGATACAGCTTCACTACGTGTCCACCATATGTGCATCTGATCAGCATTTTCTTTCCCACATCTCCAACGCACACACACGCACGCACACACACGCACACACACACACGCACACACACGCACAGTGGATGGCTACCATCATTCTCAGTTTATATTTGGATGGGTTTTGTACCACCTGTGCACTGCTCTTCTATACTGATCCAGCAGGGCCAACCACTTTTAACATTTTTATCACTGCTAATATTCTTTTCCAAAACCAGTCTTCTGTCCATATTGTATTCTGTTTAGTCCACTGATCCCTCTAGTTTGCCAAAAGTACTCTCACATACATATCCCCCACACTGCCTGCAGATAATTCCACTTCTTCCTTTTTTACTTGGCTCCAATTATTCCTTAAGCTAGGCCTACCTCATAATTTGTTGTTTCTCTTCTATTATGGATGTCATGCTTTGCTGGTTAGAACAGTTTTGGAGTTTTATGCTCTTTCTTACAAACTTCCCTATCTAAGTTTCCACATGGACAGGGTATCTTTGTGAACAAACCCCTCTTTTGTGCAAGAGGTAGCCACAGAAATGCTCTTCATTTGCTTTGAATGTGTTTGTTTCCTTGGTCAGTCATTGAGAATACTTGCTGCATTGATATTTACAGAGCCAAAGACTGTGGAAAAGATAATTAACTTTTTGTTTCCTTTGTCCTTAATAAATTAGGCCATACATTATTCCAAGGTCACCATCTCTAGCTGTCTGTCTGTCATTGCCTTTTACCCAGACAGCTATAATAGAAACTTTATAAAGTAAACTCACTCGTCATTCTACAGGCCGATGACTCCTCCGTTGGCCTTTTTTAAGACTGCTTCAATAGACTGTATGCTACATTGACGTGGACCTCTCTGCATACTTTTGCAAGACACTGTAAACTGGACATGATCTCAAGGTCTAGGTTAACCTCCTCATCCACCCTCATTAGAGATATCTTGTCTTGATGTCACCCAAGAGGAGAAAATAGGGACTCTCTTCTGATGGATGAATTAGATTGTGTAAGATATGAAAATTGTATATTTACGTAACGATCCAGCTTCATTATCCAAGTCCTTCTACTTCAGCATACCCTCCATCCATTTCCCCTTTCTCATTCCTCTTTAATTTATCATCATCACAGGTTCCTAGAGGAGGGAATAATATGTCTACTGGCAATATAACAAATCCTTGTTTCATGGGGCAAAGTTGATCAGGAGAAGGTAAGAGGTGCATTATGGGAGCATTGAGAGGAGTATGAGGTGCATTATGGAAGCATTGAGAGGAGTATGAATGTGATATAGCTTTAAAGGTGTTTTGCTGCTTACATGACCAATTTTGTATTTGAAGTGTATGTGTAACTCCTGAAGATCTATTATTATGGTAAATATGTAACTTCTACTTTCATATTGGTGTATACACTTAAACAAGATACTGTATATTAACCTAGGTGCAATTATAGATGGAAACCTCTATTTTGGTCAACACGGCAGTAAAAAAAAAAAAAGACCTTTGGCGTGGCTCATATGATACTCTGTGAGAGAGCTCTAACTTGCTCTAAAGATGCCACTGTGCCCGTCTACACCTTACTGGTTCAGCCAGTCATTGGGTGTTCTCCCATACCCAATGCTTCTGATGAAACATATGGTTTATTTAGAGATGGTACAAAAGGTTCATTCCAAAGAAGGTTGATGGGCTTGGAATCCTGAGCTTTTCTGGCAGGATGAAACAACTTCCTCCACCTCTGTTCTGGACCTGTATCATCAACTAAAAGTGACCTCTGATTTATATTCCCTCCAGTGTGATATTCTCTGTTTGTAATGGACATCTTTGTCCCACTCACTCGTTCGTCAGTTATTCTACTTCCTCCTTTGCTATCCTCACTGCCTTCTTTCCATTCTGTCTTAAATAGCTTTTGAACTCTTACCTTCCTGTCCTTTGTCATCTCCATATTTTATGTAAACTCATGTTTTAATGTATATTTTTAATATGTAGTCTGCATGTCTTTGTATGATGTGTTTTTCTTTGTTTTCCGTTGTTATTCAAGTGATACTGTGTACTCTAATGGGTTTATATCTTCTTTTTACTTCTGATCTGCATAAACGCAGCTGAATTAAAAAAAAAAAAAAGTCCATCTGGATCAGTAGTCTATCCTGGTAAACAAAAGACATAGGCAGGAGAAGCAAGAAATGGAATTAATCTCTATAAAATTCTAGTAACACCAGGAAAATGCAACGTGTTCATCACTCATCATTTTCTTTGCCTTTGAATTAAACTCTTGACCTCGTAAAGAAATGTCAACTCCTTTCCACTGTTATCAAGGAATTAGAATCTTATATAGGTATACATAAATTCTAGCATGAGCCATTTGTAGTCGAACTTCTCAAGAACAATTAGGCTGTAAGCTTTGTACTAACCTACAAACCTGTAAAATAATAATATTGGCTTCAGTACTGATCTTGTAGGAACACCGAAATTTACTTGGAGGGTGAGAGAGAAAGGATGTTACTTTCACTCTATAAATTTTTTATAACAGAAAGTCTAGGATCCTAATTCTTTCAAGTTAAGTTTGTATTTGGTGCAGAATCAAAATGCCTTTGTTAAGTTTGTATCCTAATTATAAACCAAGATCTAAATTTCTATAATTTTACCTGTGAAAATCTGCAGAAAAATAGTAGTCCTGTGGTCCTTTCAGAAGTTATGCTATTCGTTGGATATAAGGTGTGGCCCTCAAAGTACTGTGTGAGTTGGGCTGAAACTGCTTTTTCCAAGATTTTGAATAAATGAAAGAGAAGAGTAGTCAGTAAGTTTAAAGCAAATGCTTTGGAGCAGCACTGAAAAAAAAAACTGTCATATATTACCAGTCTTCAGGAAAAAAGTGTAAGTAAGTAAATGATGCGTTGAAGAGGGATATTGATGAATGTGTCATTATCTTTAAAGAACTTTGGGAATAAAGCATGTGATCCTGGACGTCCATACCTGGGAATGGGTCTTAACCATTGATTAACGTGTTGTAAAATATCAGATTTAGATGAACGGTAAAACGGCCCATAATGACAGGCAAGGAGTAGAAAAAGGGGGTCTGAAAACATTTTTAAATGTTACACAGATCTCCTTTAGTTATGAAAACATTTGATTATTAACTTCAAGTATATTGTTTTTTTGATTTTGACTGGGGGTCATCATGACCAGTCGAGATTATTGATCTTGTATCAGAACACTCAAGTGTTATTAACAAGGGGCTTATTTTTGTGTGAGGAAAATGGCTTTGGCACTATGTTTGAAGTTTTTACTGTGTTTCCTAATAATTTAACAGGAATACCAAGAGGGCTGATAGATTATCAAGGCAATTTTTCTTTCAGCTCTGGTCTGCTGTATTAGAATTGTGACTAACTCTGTTGACCTTTATAGGTGCTTCTTTTCTTGCAGTGATAATACAATGTTTAAAAAGTAAACTAGAACATTATTACGGTCAGTTTTTGAATTGACGGTAGACTGCTGAGTATTAGCCAGATTTATTTATCAGAGATACTTGTTCACTATATTTAGATGAGATGATGGGTATAATTTTATCCTGAGGTTTGAATTTTGCAATGTCATGAAAGGTAAGTAAGCAGTGGTTTGCCTACGGTGGCATGCTAATTCTTTTTTGGAAGATGATTGGTACCCATTCAGTTACTTAATACTTACCAGACAGGATTATTAGGCCTAACTTTTTCTGATAAGGTGTACCTGGATAATATTTGCCCTGCTGTAACCTGGTCATCTCTTAACACTTTAGTATTGCAAGCTGGATGGAGCCTCTAATTAGAGATCTTCTTTTTGAGATCACAGTCTTCAGGGGTGTATTTCCTAAACTGCAGTTAATGATGAATTGAGTTGTGGGTGTATTGCAATCAGAGTTCCTTTATATCGGATGGTAAGGCCAAGAGTATTCACAGTAATGTTCCCAGCTGCAGGAAGTATCACATTCTTAATCCCACCACCTTCTACTTGATTCTTTTTTTTCTCTTTCACTTGTGAAAGGAGAGGGGACTGTGGGTGCAGAGCATTATGGGATATGGAGGGTGGAGCAGGCAATCTGGAAATATATTGTCCAGCAGTCTTTAAACAGTTGTATTATAAATTGTAATGTTTATGTAGCTACAGTGCTACCCGAGGATCCAGCGTTATTGGACTGCCTATAAAGTTTATTGCCAGTTTGTCAGTTCAGTTACAAGCCTTGCTGCCCACATTTGAATATATTGAGCTCAAGCAATGCACATTTTTTTTTCTTTTGCAAAGCTGAACTTTTGCATTAAGAATTGCATTTTTAAAATACCATCAATATTGTGGTTACTGTTCACTTGTGCAGGATTTCTTATGCAGCCAGACTGGCAAAGTATAGCCAAGCAAGAGTTATGGCAGATTTGAGATGCTGTGTGTTAAGTTGCCCTATTTGTTTGTTCAATTTCCATGCAAGGATTTTACTTTTTTACTCCACTTCTCTGTGTTTATATTAATGGCAGTTTTTATTTTTTTCTGTCTTTCTTTTAGAGACGAAGTCTTGCACCCAGCCAGCTTGCTAAACGAAAACAAGGAAACTTATCCGATGATGACACTGACTGGAATCCAGACACTGTAAGAACATATATTTAGATACAACTCATTTACACATAGTCAGTCAGCTGGTAGTGGCTGACACATGGAACTATTATTCTCAAGTAGGCTTCTCACTTCTTAAACCTTAGAAGGCTGAAGTATTTTTCAGTTTTTACAACTGTCTGAATTATGCACATTACTAGTCAATCTGTACATCAGGATCCTCATTTCCAGGATATTTTTCCACTGTTTAAGCCCAGATTATCTGTGTTTGTCATGGAAGATTAATGTTATTTTAATGCTCTTGATGATTCTTCTCCATGCAATTAAGCAAAGTAATAATGAACACAATTAGAAAATAATGTATATAATTTTAAAATACTTGTGATGTATATTATTTCTGTTAGAACAGTAGACTGAAAATGTTCATCATATTGATTACTGCTGCAGTAGCGTTGGTTATATGGGATGTATCCTGCCAAGGGTATAATAGACGGTCAGCTTTAAAAATTTCAGGGCACCTTTCATTTACCCGAGCTGTCAGGCAGCTCATCTTGAGCTGACTAAAAGACAAGTTTGGGGGTTAAGCCCATCAGAGCTTTACTGCTGCTGAAGAGTACACTCCTCTGAATCTTTCAGCATCACTGGTCGGCTTATGCTGTTCCTTTGTTTGGCAGATACGTTTCTTTTGGGGAAAATTCCATTTAATAATTCTGCTTGTTATTAATACTTTCCTGTTCAGGAAAATTATTTAATAGACAGAATTTGTGTTTTAACAGACTGTCATTGAGACTGTACTATACCTAAACTGACCGAAAAATGAGAGGATCTGTTTAAAAGTTGTTTAAAGTAGCTGAAAGCTATTTTTTCCTGTGGAGCAATTATGTTTATTTCATTTTGTAGGTCTGGCATAGTGATTTAAATTATATTTTACTGTGTTTGTCTGGGGAAAAAGTGACTTTTAAAGAATTATTTTTACAGCATTTGCTACTTGTTTTCTCTAGGAAAGAGGCACCATTTTGAGTTTGATCATGGAACAAACTGTCTGTCCCACATTTGATTCTTCTTTCAACCACAAAAAGATAAAGTTAAGCAAACAACCTCTGCCACCACAGCAGGCTAGCAGTTTGCCTCAGTTGCAGGTGGTTGACTCTGCTGTGGCTATTAGTTGTACCTCAGACCACTCATCTTTTACCATGAATCCCTCTGGTGTAGTACCTACGGCCACTATGGACTGCGGCTTAGCCACGTCTTCTGTGGCTGTTGGGGACCCCTTAATGGGCAAGGAAGAGACATTATTGTCAGTCCTTGGAGAAGAAGCAGGGAAGGAATCCCTGTTTTGTCATAATGTGTGGCCCATCCATAAGGAAGTTGCTGCCACCAGTAACACTCTTGGCCTCATGTTTCCTGTCAAAAAGAAGCAGAAAAATGAAGCATTTATCTACTCCTCCTCAAATTTCATTAAACAGGAGTAGTTTACTGGGTCTAGGTCAGGGTTTAATTCAGGCTATTGATCTTTCTTATAAAGTAGTTTCCGGTAAAAGAAAGAGGGATACTTTCTTTCCAGAAGAGATTCAAGATACTGAATCTGGACAGGAGGATGAAGGGAGAGATGCAGGGTTTTCTCCTCAGATTTCTGATTTAGACTGAGAGGAGAGCTCAGTTTCTGATCCCCCTGTGGGGGTTTGTCTTTTTCTGAGACCTTTCTAGAATGTGCCATTGTTTTCAGTGGGAGAACACTGAAGCTTGCACCACCCTATGCCCATAATGTATTTTTCCCAAACTGCCTTTTCAGTTATTTACTTCCCCACCAAGAAATTTGTGGCACAATGCATGGCTTCAGGTAGCCTTGGCTTTTTTTTTTCCTTTTTCTGGTGATCTCGCTCCTTTTATTATCATCTCTGTTTCTTCTTCTGCAGATGTCTTGCAGTTCCTTTCCTTTTATTTATTTATTTTTTTGGCTGCATTTATGAGTGTTTTCAGAGGGTAAACACTACTGTTTTTTTTTAATTTGTCTTAGTGCCATTCATATTCACAACAATTGAAATGCTCCATTTGCAAAAAATGCAGCAAACCACCAAGGGATGATGAAAAGGATTACAATTTTCAAGGTTTGATTCCCTCAGCCTCCATTGCGTAACTGTGTGACTTTGAACAAGTCTTGTAACTGCTGAGTCTGAAAAAGGTCCATAGAGATCAGTGCTCTATCTGGGAAAACAAAATTACTTTTCCCAGAAGCTGCGAAAGCCTGAAGAGTAGCCTTCCTTTAAACATTCTTCTTCAGCTGGTCAATGAACAGGTCTGGTTCTGTTTTCAAGTCAGAAGTATTCCAAATACTCATGTCTTAAAATGGAGAAATTGAAGAATTTATTGAGTAGAAGTGGGAGATAGAACTCAAATTTCCTGCATTTTCAGTTGTGGAGGATTCACTTGATTCTAGAAGATCCTGTCTTTTGACAAGTCCATTTACCATTCCAACTTTTGCCCCTCCCTACAATCAGGCAGATGTCACCACCTCCTGCGATTGATTAAGATTGACTGTCACCATCAAATGACTGGTGACTCAGTCTTTAAATAGGGGGCTAGATGCTGGTGTTGCTGACATCTTTATGCAGATGGCATTAGTACAGCAGGTTCAGTTTCAACAGTATGTGTTATTCTGTTGCTTGCTTCCCAGAAATCACTGTAGCTTTGGGTGTACTGATGTTACCTGGGACGGTCTTGGCCTTGCTATTGCTGGTTTGGGAGGCATTTGGCTTACATGTGCTTGTTTTTCAACTGTCAGTGTCCATATGGTATTGTGTTTGCCAGGCATGGCTGCTTTCCCACAATAATTTGGGGAGATGAAACTGTTAATGTTAAGTTGTCAATCTCGCCTTCATTCTTGCTGGATGGGTTCGGAGCCGATCCTCGGCTCCGACTCGGCACACTAAAAAGCTCGAGAGCTAATTCCACCGGCTCGAGGCTCCCCTATATCCCACAATGCTAGGCGGTAACTACCCAGATCTCGTTTGCCGCTATAGCTGACGAGGTGCTTCTCTACCGGCTCAGGCAGGTTAGTTTAAAAACTTTATATTGGTGCTTAAAAAAATCTTTTATTTTTATAGATTTAGCCCCTGTTAGTGTTTTCTTACTATAGATTCTCGACTCCTTCCTTTTTTTGTCGAGTATTTATTGTTTTTTTCCCCTTCTCCCCTTCTTAGGCCTTTGGCCCTCCCCTTCCCAGTTCTAGTGACTAAAGTTATTCTACTTTAAGGGCTTGAGTGTGTGTGTTTTTGTTACATAGCCTTTATTTTTTGACTAAATAATATTTTACTTAGAGTGTGTCTGTGTGTGTGTATTGTGTTAGACATTTTCTCTATGTCGAAGGAAAAGGTCTCAGGCTTCAAGAAGTGTGATTCGTGCTGTCAGAAAATGTCTCTGACAGACGGTCACACTTCTTGTGTCTATTGCCTGGGGCCTGTGCACCTGCAGGACTCATGTGCTGTATGTCATGGCTTCAGCCCTCGAGTCCTGCAGGAGCGTAAAAACAAACTTATCCTTCGAGGTTTGTTGAAACCTGAAGGTCCCCCGACTCAGTCCAGTTCGGGCAAACCTTCTAGGGCTCCGAAATAGTCGACTCCTGCTTTTGAGTCGACTGTACAGGTGGCTAAACAGGTCCCGACATCGGCTCCGGCTGGAGCCGATGTTCTTGGGCCAGAGACTATTACCTCGGCTCCGGCTGGAGCCGAGGCTATTAAGGCTTCATCGGCTCCGATACCATCGGAGCCACATGCAAAAAAGAGGTCAAGATCCCCTTCTGGATCTACCTTTACTATCACTTCGGCTCCGGCTGGAGCCGAAAAGAGTAAATCCCCATCGGCTCCGATACCAGTATCGGAGCCATCTTATAGGAAGAGATCCAAGTCTCCTTCTGTTGGTTCCATACATTCGGCACCAGGATCTCCTCTCCTTTCGGAACGGAGCCATAAATCACATTCCTCTCGGTCTTCCAGGTTGTCAGACCATGACTTACAGAGGGTGGTGAGTAGACTTCTCAAGTCCGAGGCACTAGCCCAAATGCTCCATAGCCCGACTCATCAGTCTTTGGCTATTCCAGTCCCTCAATATATTCCTCCTCCGACTCCTTCGAGTTCGGGCGGCTGTTGGACCTATCACTGTCGGTGCGTCGGATCCGATACCATCGTATTCGGCTCCGTCGTCGCTCCCATCTCCTCTTTGGAGGGATCTCGGCACCGGGCTTCCATCGTCGGCTCCGAGTGGCATCGGACCCTTGTCCGACCCCGTTCTCCCTCTCGGAGCTTCGGCGCTGGTGAGTTCGGCTCCGACATCGGCTTCGGAGCCGTCTCTGTCGGTGCCGGGAGGGGTTCTTGTCTCTTCGGAGCGAGGGCCTCGGACCTTGCCTGACAGGGATGCCTTCGAGGTCATGCGGAGCGTGCTAGAACCGAGTTCTGCCCCGCAGTTGGTTCCTTCAGCTCCTCCTTCTACAGTGCCTGCGGAGATTTCTGCTCACCCCCTTGTTTTACACTGTAGAGAACCAACTCCTCAAGTTTCCCCATTGGGAATTTCCTCCTCTTCCGAGGTCTCTCCTGACCCTGCTGGAGATCCCCCTAGGAAGAGGCAGTGCAAGAGGAAGCACATTGACTCCCCTGAGTCTATCACCTCTGACACTGACTTGGAGGAATCCGAAGGGTCCCCACGTTCCCCCTCTGAAGATGTCTCCTTTGCAGACATCCTAGAGATTCTCAAACAGAGGGGAAATTGGCCAGCCCTAAACCCTTCGGAGGATGAGTCGGTGTATCTTGAGGCGTTTGGTTCTCGCCCTTCTACCTCCTGGGTGTCCCCTCCCTTTGACCCCCTTATGGAAGTGGTGTCAAGGAAGGCGTGGACGGCTCCTGACTCAGTGGAACCTACCCCGAGGAGACCATCCAAATTCATCACGGCTCCTTCAGACAAGCAATTTCTTTCCAAAGGTGTCCCGGTTGATGCTATGGTGGTGGCTGCGGCCACAAAGAAGGAACTAGCTGATCCTTCTGTTCCTGTCCATCCTCCTAATAAAGATTCTAGGACCATGGACAGGTACGGCAAGCGGATGTTTTCGTCAGCGACCTTTTCTATGCGGTCGCTGAACTACTTATGCCATTTCACCCGTCTCCAAAGAGATTTGCTCAAGGATATGGGTGAATTGATGAAGGATCCTACAGCTGAGGGGTTCAAAGACACTATGAACTCCCAGTTGGCTACCCTAAATTCAATAGTGAACTCTTCCATGCGGCTGGTTTCATACGCAGCAGATGGAGCGAGTAGATCTGCAGGCACAGGCATTGCATTACGAAGGCACGCCTGGATGCGGCTGTGTAATTTTGTGGACCCTTTCAAGGCGTCCTTCACCAACTCCCCCTTTGACGGATCATCTTTGTTTGGCCCACAGGTGAAGGATACATTGACCAGGTGCGAGGTGGAAGGTAAGACTCTCTCTGCCGTAGGAGTCCGTTTTTCCACCCCTTCTAGACCCTATCCCAAGGGTCAGAGGGAGGAAAGATGTGGTTCAAACAATCTCAGGGAGTCTCATCTGACGCAAGGTCGTTTCCCCTCTAGAGGCAGAGGGGGGAACAATAATCGACGCCGCCCCAGAGGCAGAGGAGGTCCGCAAAACCAGGGTAGCAGAGAAGTGTTCTCTGACAAACCCTTTCAGCACCCCTGAGGGGCTGCCCGGCTGTCCGCCGGAGGCAGTCGGGAAGATTATCGCTGTACCCAGAAGCCTGGCTTTCCCTAACTCAAGACAAATGGGTACAGTCGATCATATCCGAGGGTTACAAAATTCCCTTTATTCACGTCCCATCTCAACCAAAAAAATCCCTTCCAGATGTTCCACCCGGTCTAAGGGAACAAGCAGCTTTGGAAATTTCAAAGCTACTATTCAAAAGAGTCATCCAGCCAGTCCCAGCAGACCAGCAAGGATCCGGAATCTACTCCAAATTCTTTTTGGTACCAAAAAAAACAGGGGACTGGAGACCCTTTCTAGATCTCAGTCGTTTAAACAAGTTTGTCAAAAAAACAAAATTCCGGATGGTCACGCTACAGTCCATCCTACCCTTCTTGGGTCAGGACAATTGGATGTGCTCTATAGATCTTCAGGACGCGTACTATCACATCAAAATGAACCGGCGCTCCAGGAGATATCTCCGCTTCAGGCTAGGAGCCAGTCACTATCAGTTCAGAGCCCTGCCCTTTGGTCTCACTACAGCCCCCCGAGTGTTCACCAAATGCATGGCAATGGTCACGGCTCACTTGAGGCGCCACGGATTCCAAGTGTTTCCATATCTGGACGATTGGCTCCTTACGGCCACCACCAGGCATCAGCTTTTACTATCCAGAAATTTCACCGTGCAAACCTGTCAAGCTCTAGGCATATCAATAAATTTTGAAAAATCTGTCTTGTCGCCTTGTCAGTCTATTACTTTCATAGGCGCCAAATTAGATACGCAGACTCTTTCGGCAACGCTCACAGAGCAGAGGGTTTTAGACATTCGAAACCAAGTTTCTCTACTTTTGAATTTGGTCAAAGTCAAAGTCAGACTGGTGTTAAAGGTATTGGGACTCATGGCGGCAGCTATTCCTCTTCTTCCCTTAGCTCGCTTTTACATGAGAATCCTCCAGTGGATGCTCTTCACCCAATGGTCCTTTCAGCGACTCGATGTCCCATTCCATACTGATCACTCAAGTATGCAGAAAACAGCTATCTTGGTGGGTCACGTCACCTCAACTTCTCCAAGGAAGACCCTTCTCTCTCCCCCCTCCAGTTGCCACGTTGACAACAGATGCCTCCCTGATCGGGTGGGGGGGGCATTATCAGGGCAGGACAGTCCAGGGCACATGGCAACCATTCGAGTGCCACTTGCACATAAATGTCTTAGAGATGAGAGCGGTGCTTCTAGCGTTGCAAGCCCTACACGACTCTCTTCCCATAGGGACTATTGCAATTCAGACGGACAACATGTCCGTGGTGTGGTACATCAACAAACAAGGCGGAACCAGGTCATACCCTTTATGTCGAGAAGCACTCAGACTTTGGCAATGGGCGATCTCCTCTCAACGTTTTCTGACAGCGACGCACATCCCCGGGAAATCCAACGTCATTGCAGACAGATTGAGCAGAGCAATTCTCATGCCACACGAGTGGTCTCTAAAGACGTCAATTCTAGAGGAGGTATTTCTAAGATGGGGTCATCCTTGCTGCGATCTTTTTGCTACTCCCCAAAACAGCAAGTGTCAAGACTTCTTCACGCTTTTCCCGTTACCAGGCCAACCCACCAGAGATGCTCTAGTCCACGATTGGCCCCGGGGACTTCTGTATGCTTTTCCCCCCTTTCCATTGATACCTCGTCTAATTCAGAAAGCCATCGCGTTGAGAGTGACCATGATCCTCATTGCCCCTTACTGGTCTCGACAGATATGGTTCCCCTTTCTTCATAGTTACCTTTTGGAGCAGCCTTGGCATCTGGACCCTGTACCAGACCTGATTACCCATCAGTCGGGTCAGCTGCACCAATCTCTGTCTTCCCTAAACCTCACAGCATGGTTTCTCCAATTCCTACCTTAGCCAGGCTTCCCTCAATATCTCGCTCGGTCAGAGATATATTGATAGCCTCTCATAAATCCTCTACCCGGAAGATTTATACTAGTAAATGGAAACGTTTTTCCTGTTGGGCATCATCGAAAAACATCGATCCTTTTACTGCATCTATCCAATCCATTTTAGACTTCCTGGCGGAACTTTTTCACTTAGGATCTTCTGCGTCAACCATCAGAGTTCAGTTGGCTGCCATTTCTAATTTTCATGTCGGGGTTTCAGAATCCAGCATAATGGCTCATCAAGCTCTGTAAGGCCTTTCTAAGAGGTGTATTTCTCCTCAAACCTCCGATCAAAGACCCTCCACCTCAATGGGATTTAAACTTGGTTCTGGCGTCTTTGATTCTTCCCCCCTTTGAACCAGCGGCTTCATGTTCTCTGAAGTTGCTTTCCTGGAAGACACTTTTTCTGGTGGCCATTACTTCAGCGAAAAGAGTTTCAGAATTACAAGCCCTCTGCAGTCGTCCTCCTTACCTACTTTTTCACAAAGACAGAGTATCTCTCCGGACGAACCCCTCCTTTTTGCCAAAAGTCTCCTCTCAAGTTAACCTAAACCAGGTTATTGATCTTCCCGTCTTTTTCCCTAATTATTCAAATAGATCAGAGCAAAAGCTGCATTTTTTGGATGTTCATCGCCAACTGAGATATTACTTAGACAGAACTAAACATCTCAGGAAATCTGATCAATTGTTTCTGTCATATGCGGAAGGAAGGCTAGGCCTTCCAGTTACCAAAGTGTCTCTGTCTAGATGGTTAACTTCTACAATTACCTTCATCTATGAGATTAGACATCAGAAATTACCCTCAAGACCTAGAGCTCATTCAACCAGGGCATTAGCTACATCCATTGCCTTTCAAGACAGGTTGCCAATAGACTCAATCTGTGCAGCAGCCACATGGGCTTCTCCTCATACATTCATTTCACATTACAAATTGGACATGGTTTCTAGAAGCCGTGCCAATTTTGGTTCCACTGTTCTCAAGAGTCTGTTCTGATAGGCCACCCGGGATAAGGTGCTAGGGACGCGGTCCCATCCAGCAAGAATGAAGGCGAGATTGACAACTTAACATTAAGAAGTTATGTACCTACCATAACGTTCCATGTTAGTTGTCTTCTTCTCGCCTTCTTTCTTGCGTCCCTCCCTCCTTCCCCCAAGCCTGGACAGACCGACAGGAATTGTTTTGTGTTTCTTATTCCGAATCTTGTTATTCCATATTGCAGACTAGTATTGCTTGGTATAGCTACCAAACGAGATCTGAGTAGTTACCGCCTAGCATTGTGGGATATAGGGGAGCCTCGAGCCGGTGGAATTAGCTCTCGAGCTTTTTAGTGTGCCGAGTCGGAGCCGAGGATCAGCTCCGAACCCATCCAGCAAGAAAGAAGGCGAGAAGAAGACAACTAACATGGAACGTTATGGTAGGTACATAACTTCTTATTTTTTTCTCATCTGTCAGTCCTGTACTCCATTGTCTTTGCTGCTGTGACCCCCTTTTCATGCTCTCTTGCACTTGAACCTCTTCTAACCCAGTTAATGTTTTACTGTGTTACACAGTTTTTCTGCTGTCTTTGCTCCCGCACTCTGCTCTTTCATAGGACACACATCTGGCTTTTCTTTTTATGTAATTTGGCGTCACTGCCTATCCTTGCTTCACTGTCTGAAGTTTCATGCAAGTGACTTTCTTCTTGCAAGACTGTACTTGCATTTGCCCTACAATTTTTGGTTCTAACTGCTTTATCCTTAGTTGAGTACATTTGGTTGTGTTCTCCTCAGTACTGAAGCTGACAATTCTGACTATCTTCACATTTTCTGATGTGTTCTTATTTCTGGATTCTGATAACGTATGGGTTATTTTAATCAAGTGTTAACCATTTAGCCGTGTTTGTGTGGTAGATTCCTAAGTAGCTTCTAGGCTAACTCCTTTTACTTTGTTCTGATCTCTCTAAGGCTCCGCCCCAGCCACCCCCAACAAACACACACACACACACTTTTATTCAGAGGTAATACTACACTTGGCTGGTGGATTTCTTTTTGTAAAGGCTCTGTTGCTGCTGCATATTGTTTAAATCTGACCCTTCTTCCCATAACCCTCACAGGGCTTTAAACTGGGACAAATGTTTCCCAATAATATCAGTAGTTAATTCGGGTACTACTGCTACAGAATTTCTCCCCAAAATGGTCTAGAACTGTGCAGTAGTAATTAGACATTCTTTTTTCTATTATTAAAATAAATGATCTGTCCCTTCTTGTCAAGTTAATGTTTACACACACACACACACACACACACACACACACACACACACACACACACACACACACACACACACACACACACACATGTCTTACTAAAGTAACCATATTTCCTTATCTTCAGAAATAGTGTGCATTTCAGTAATCTGGTCATTGCCCAGTGTCAGAATGCATATTCTATTTGTTTAACATCTTTCCTATCACATATGAATATTTTTCTCAGCATGCACTTCAGGCATTTTGCATATTCCTAGTAGTAACACGGTTCCCTTTACTGATACATATTCTGGCTGTCTGGTTTTCTTCACATAAGTGTAATATATTGTCTCACTATTAGATACATTGTTTCAAAGCCAATGCCTAAACTTGTTCATTACTAGTTTTGGTTTAAGTATATAGATTTCATTTTTAAACATAATATTTACCAGAATACTTCAAATGTAGTAATAAGTTTAATCGAACATTTGGAATCACATTGATACACCCACTTTCTTGTACTGGCAAGCAAATATATAATTTCTGCTTTAGTATGACTTAGGAATTCTATCATTTCTGCTTTACCATTAGTATCTGGCCCGAAGCACAGTTAGACAATATTTTTAAGATGCTGCATTTGAGCTTTTACTGTCTCACTGTTAATAAAATTCCAACCGTAAAATTGAATGACTTGCATTTCAGAAGTGGCATCTGCTTTAGAATATTTTTTTTTTCATTTTTGTCATAGTCAAAGTAGTCATTGCCTTCCATTTTCTTGTATACCAATTGTGAAGAAAAGATTTCTGCTCGTTTCGTTCTAATCCAGTTCTTTTGTGTAGCATTGTGATAAAAAGTAAATAATGCGGTGGAAGGTCAGGCTTCATTTAAATGTAGTTTGTTAGACAAAATACAGTATTCTGTTTGCATAAGTCTAGAAGTGCAGCCATATTAAAATAGGCCTTTAACTTTTACATACAGTTTCGGTGAATGCACTTTCAATCAGTGAAAATAATCTTCAGTCCAGAATACTGATAAGAATAAAATGTTTTCACTCTTGCTAGATAGACAGTTGATTGCAATGAGTTTTGCCATTTAAGGTATGGAACTTCCTTATATTGCCCAGGACTCATTCTAGTAGAGCTGTGCCTGCTTCCACTGCCTTTTTATATAATGCACCATTAGGTTATATTTGTACAACTCTTTGTAGTCTTGCCTTATTACCCTTTCAAGGCACTTGCACTGAACATGGTCTCCAAGTCTTGGTATTCATTTAGGTCACTGTTATCTGTAGTATGTTCAACTCCTAGACAGTGATTCTTCTTGTGAGATATATATATATATATATATATATATATATATATATATATATATATATATATACTTTAACATAATAATATTCCGGTATGAGATACAAACTAAATGTACTCAATATAATAACAGAACTGTAAGAAAAAGGTCATAGTCTTTAACACATTTCTTGATTACCCGCCCCCCCCCCCCCCACACACACACACACACACACACACAAGTCTTCTGTTTGTGTTCTGGTGTCTCTTATCCTTCTCCATTTTTCTCAGACTCCTCAGTGCCATTACAGAAGAACTGGACATGGTGGCATTCATTGAGCATGGTGGGAAGGAGAAGGTTTTACTTGCTGAGTGGTTCTAATGCCTGTAGCATCTTGGTTATGGAGGCTGTCCCTTTCATCAAGAAATAAGATTTAAATCCGCACCGCTATCCCACTCTGCAAAATAAAAATAGTATACACACAATGATTGACTTTAAGAGCATATAGCAAGTGAACACTAGTGCCGTAGGTTGTGACCCGCACCAGCCATACCCAGATAAGATTCATAGTGAACAACTGCAGAACAGGGTTATGAATGCTGGCTCGTACTCTTAACACTCACACAGTACTTTACAGGAGAAGCCAAATAATGCTGATACCACAACCCGTTCCTTCTTTTACTGCATAACAAGGTTGCAAAATTATTGTACGCTCTTAGACATGAGACATCTCTACTATTAACTTAAGGTAGTTATAGTTAAGTATTTTTTTCTCGCTTAAAGGTTGATTCCAGAAATTAAAATGTACCAGCTTGATGTTAGTTACCTTTAATATATTAATAAACAGTAAAAAAACAAGCTTTGCAAGTTGTATAATATTTTTCTTTACTTAAAGAAATTAAGCAATACAGTCTGAAATTTACATATACAGAGAGAGAGATGTTATTAACCAAGAATATATGAAGAAACTTGAATCAATGTATGGTTTTACAAAAACAAGCTAGTTCTGACATTGTAACAACTGGAGATGATGATCATCTATCTTTCTGTACCTTTAAGATAATCTAGCAAGAACAAAAATTTGCAGCAATATTCTTAAATAAGAGACGACTGATTCTGGGATGAGGCTGTTTTTCCTCTTATTTGAAGTCCATGGAAGTGTTCATAATGTTAATGTAGCACTCCCAGAAGCAAGTATTAACTGGATCGCCAAAAGTTCACCGCACACTCCAGTGGAAAAGCACAACTATTAATGCTTTTCTAATCTCCAAGGACAGGGCCACTATACAGTAAGAACTCTTGGGGTGGATTGCCCTGAAGTGAGTTATCAAAAAGGAATACATGATTAGTACAGTCCCTTTAGACACTCCCATGCATTAGGTAGGCAGGAGCCAAAATTCATCTTCTAAACAACATCCCCACAGCAGCTTCCTGGAAAGTGCTGCCTTAGTAAGGTGATACATTAATTGGCAGAAAATAGCTGAATTAGCCTTGGTAATGTATTTGCATGCGTGGCTGCAGACAGACACTTTTGCCTTGCTGCAGTTCCCCCAGAGAAATACAGTTTATGTACATTTTTTTTCCTTTGTTACATCTTACTTTTTCCTTATAGTAAAACAGTTGCATGTTTTGTACAATTTTTCACAGTTCATAGTTTTGCCACATCTTCCCTAAAACAGCTTTTTCACCTAACATGGTATATGTAAGAAAAAGGTATAAGAAACTATGGTAAGTACTTAATTCATTTTTCTAAATCCCCTTCTCTATGTCTTGCTGAAAAGTTTTTGCTTTGCGTTTTACCAGTGCCCTAGTTAGGGAAGAAGCTGTTGTCCTTGTGTTTATTAATTTCACAGTTGTGCTGGAGCAAGCAGAAAGAAAAAAAAAACTAATTTCTCCTTCTTTTTCACTTATATGACTCCTAAGTCAGTGATCTCTCTTTTTTTTTTTTTTTTTTTCTTCTAGGCACATAAGCGGAAAAAAAATCCTTGTGCAGATGAGAAGAGAGAGTGTTACTTGTCCCCTTATCGGAAGCCACTGATGCAGCTTACGAACAAACCTTTCTGCCTGGATAGCAGTAAACATGTAAGTAAAGGCAGACTGCAAGTTGGGAGGAAGACAGAAAACTGCGGGGAAAACCAGAGTAGCACTGCAGGCCTGGTGGTATTCCAATAGCCGCCTGAGTCCTCTGGTACAGCACTTTTTCTATCAGTAGCAGAAAAAATATATATTCAGTCTAGGAAGACTGTATTTCTGTTTCCATTTATTGCTATAATGTTGGTAGTGTACCTCAGAGTTACTCTGCACTTCTGAACTTCCTGTCACTTTTGGTGGGACATTCCTAGATTAGAGCAGAATTGCGAAGGAACTCACATGTGCATAGTATGGAGAAGTGTAGCACCAGATATAATTATGATTGGTTGTCTTTACATATGGTCTTTTTAAAATATGTGTATGCATGCAGCTGTGCACATCTACAGAAGTTTATGTTCATATGTTTCTTTGGAATAAAAATTGCACATGAATGGAAGGTTCTATGAACTTTGTAACCTGATTCTTTTCTGAAGACATGCCTATGTGTAGTAATACTGTGTGCTTTCTAATTTTGTATATTATTTTGTTTCACATTTGTTAAATTTATTTTCTTAGGTTAAGACAGAAAAGCAGACCTTGTTGTATTGTTTCAGGAGTAAGTTGGCTATAAGTGCTTTCCAGAGAGCTGCATAAGCTGTTTTGTTTTTAAAGCAAAGTAATATATAGGATCTGTAGCTATTTAAAAAGATCAACAGCGCTACCAGATCTAAAACAGAAGTCCAGTATGGGATAGTGTCTTCTGTAGAACAGAAGCACAGTCTCGTGTGAGAGAGTGTCTCCCTCAAGGACAGAACAGTGCAGGGTTCTGTGACTGGGCACAGGAAACTGCAGATTAAGATGGGATACATGGGATTAAGATAGGATACATGGGACAGAGACAGGGAACCAGAAGGACAGAGTAATGAGGTAAGACACTTGGGAGAGTTCAGAAAATGTGACAGTGTAGTAGGGAACTGAACCAATACATAAGCATGGCCAGGAAAGCACAGAACATGCATAAAAAAGTAGCACAAGAAATAAGAACCAAGGGCACTTGTAAAAGAAAGAAATCTACTAAGGGAAATCAAATTAGGTTGGAGAAATGGCCGATTTAAGTTGGAAGATGTGAAAGAGAAAGACGGTGTGGTGCTAAGGGTGTAGGACAAGAGGTTTGGCTTAGCTTTGATTTTAAAGCAGGAAGTACAGAGGAGAATTTGGAAATTAATGATGGCAGCAGATTAACAGATGAAAAGGGTGGGGGAGGAGAGAGGGTTTAAGCAGGGGACATGTTAGGACTAAGTGAAAAAATATGGGAAGAGGCAAGGCAAAGAATGGCAGGATATTAGCAGAGTTTATCAGAAGAGCTAGTACAACAACAAATATAGACAGGAAAATGAAACAAAAAAGCTGTAGAATGAGTGATGAGGCTTGTAGGAAAGTAAAGGTGTAAGGCAGTGGAACTAGCCAATAGAAAGTGACTGAGAGCAAGGGGTTATGTAGAATGAGTGATGAGGCTTGTAGGAAAGTAAAGTTGTAAGTCAGTGGAACTAGCCAATAGAAAGTGACTGAGAGCAAGGGGCTATGGCAGAGGGGCAAAGGAAGGCAGGGGTGGAGAGAGAAGATGGGGGTGCAAGTTCAGAAGTGGCCAGGCAGGAGATAACACCAGTAGGAAAGTAGAAAGAAGTGGAAAGCTAGTTTGAGGACACTTAACCAGAATGGAGTCAGGAGGGCAAACATCTGATAAACATATAGTAAGAAGATTAGCATAGATGGTTATGAGGCAAATCAGTCTAGACTAGTAGTAGCAGAGTGGTGCTGGTAGTGAGCACTTTGATCACTTGAGGCATTAGGTGAGGGAGCTGAAGGGGGTGCATTTGGTAACTGGGAAGGTGGGATGTTGTAAGGACCCTTTTAAGCCATGCAAATAAGAATTTGATATAAGTACGCACAATCACAAACCTAATCCTCTCCAAGAATGGTGTAACATTGACGTAGCTGGTCACAAAGAGAAAGGAATGCCTGCATATAACAATCCATGTGGGAGCTAATAACTTGATAGAGATTACCTTAAAAGAGGCAGTGGGAAGGACTAGAGAGGCAGTAGCTGTAGTCAGGAACTTTAAAAGTATTGAAGTACTCTCAGAAGTATTACCATATCAAGGGCCATAAACATAAGGAAAGACAGGATTAGGAATTTCAACTTTTAGCTCAGAGAAGTTAATAGAGTAGGGGAGGGAAACAGTAGAGAGGAGATAGACTAAAAGAAAGTCTCTTCAGGAAGACCAAATAACCCTCATAATATAGACAGGCAGTCTTTGGAATTTTCTATCTCAGTGGAAGAAATAAAAGAAGCAGTAAGCAATTCCAAAGATGATTAGTTTGTCTGTTTTAGCATATAAGCATATTATAGATGTTGACTGCATTCTGGAAATGTTGTTAAGTAGCATTTAGCTCAAGCGGACTTATGTGAAGCCACTGTGACCCTGCTTTTGAAGTCTGGCAAAGATCTTTTAGAGGTACCCTCATGTACATTGTTTTCATTAACTAAATGTCTTGCTAGTAGCCATTGGGTTTGACTAACTGTTGGTATTCCTGCTGAATAGAGCATAAGCTGGTCGTCTTGGACAAGGGCCATTTGTCTCAAATCTGCATGCTGTATCCCATGTGGTGTCCTCAGCAGAAAGTGCAAAAGACCAGTGGAAGCTTTTCTCTTTAAAAGGCATTCCATAAGATGAAATGGATTTTTTCCATTGACTTTGTGAGTAGTGAGCTTCATCTCTTGTTTCAGAAACTACATAAAGATCCTGTGCCAGAATAACGGTCCCTGAGCCAGGTTGCAATGCCGTAACAAGATGTCTGCCTAGTTTAAATACTAAGCTCAACAAATGAAGGTTTCCCATTGTCAGCATACCTTGTCAGTTCATCACCGGGGTTGTTGCTGTCATGTATTGAGGAGGAGAAGAATATGTGGGGCACTGAGATGGTTTGCGTTATAATCAAAACATTAACATGTGTAGACAACATATTAATACTTAGCCATCCTGAACAATCAAGAGAGATTTTGAGTTACTGAGCTGTTTACTAAGTTTTCAGATTTCAAAATGCTAGTATGCCAGGGTTCTGATCAATTACAAAGAATCTTGGCAAACAGATCTTCACTAATCATTATTAACTTGACGGTACAGGGGAACCACTGAGGATTTTAGGGTACTTATCTTTGTGGCTTTCAACAAAGAAGGGGGTCCTGGAGAGTGAGAATCTGAATAAGCTTAAAGAACATTTACTTACCAGTACCTTAAAATGGAGAAATCAAGTCTGCCTTTTGGGACAAAAATTGGTGTTATCAGAATTAATATTTTCCCTAGAATTTTGTATATGCTGTATGTATGGTTAAACTCTGATTGGCCTTAAACTGCTGAAAATGGCAATGATCAGTTTCCTATAGAATAAGGAGCTATGCCATGTTCATTTTGATGTATTAATGTTATCTTTTAATGAAAGAGGAATTGACTGATGTATCAGTACATTGTTACAGCTTTAAAGGTTTAAATGGCTTTTAGTCTTGTCCCTACTGTTAAGGATTTATGAGGCAGTTGACATTTTAGGCTGTGCCGTTGTTGAGATGGATATACTTGCAGTTGCCTTCTTGACCCCAAATAATTTCCTGTCATGGAGTAAGGCAGTTCCTGGTGAATGTGAGAGTAGCAGTACTTCAGAGGTTGAGATACAAACCAAAAGTAAATAGTAATGTAGGGCATCTGGTGCATGTGTAATCTTTCATTGTGAGAAGAGGTCTCCAGCCTCTCCAAGTTTGAGTAGCTGAATCTGGTTGGCTGTAAAGTTAAAGCACTGCTAATGGAAGGCAGGATGATAACCACTAGTTGGATCTCAGGTGAAATTCCCCTAAGGCATGTCCTATGTGACTAAAATGGTATTGGCATTGACAGTGCCTGCAGTCTGCGTTAACTCCTCCCATATATAGAAATGCTTAATGATTATAGTTATATGTGTAGCATTGTGGCAGTAACCAAAGTATATATATATATATATATATATATATATATATATATATATATATATATATATATATAGTGTGCCAAAATTAGACAAGTGTAGAGAATAGCTGTGAAGTTTAGCATGTGATATTGGAAGTGATAGCCATCAGTTACCTGCTAAGTGCTAAGTATCCGGTAACATGCAATGTATAGTATCACTATAGTGAGGATTATATATTCATTTTATGTCATGGAACAATATATGCAATATCTTGCTGTGGATTAGATAACCCAATGTCACTGCTGAGTGCTCACAACATTGTCTCAGGATGCCACTCTGTGCAACATAATTTGGGCTACATCTTACTAAATTCCTAGTGCTGTAATTTGAGAATGTAGTAAGTTGCAGACCTTTTAGTTGGCTGTTAAGACTGGAGACAGAAATATGTCTTGGTACTGGATTACTATGACTGGAAGGATCTGCTTTATAAATATATTGCTAGCCCGGCTATTCCACATGTATAAATTATTATTTTCATTGATTATGATTTCTGATTGTTTTGGTTACTTTGAAAATCTGGAGGCCAGACATTTGTTCATCTGCTGAAGTTTTATATAATGTGCAGGCTGCCCGAGTCCCCTTGTCAGTGATGCATGGAGACCTAGGTAACCAGGATATGTGTAATGAACTGATTTGTTACACATACTCTTGCTGTCCTTTCTTGACTTGTTACCAGTTTGGAATTTGTAGATATAAGTGCAGTATGATTATAGACAGTATTACTATATTATCCCCCCACCCCCAACCTTTTATCTTTTTTTTTTCCTCCTCTTTTTGACATCCTTCAAAGGTTTGAACAAGCAAACTGTGTCTGGAGCTTCTATTGTTAAACGGTTCTCATGAACTTGGAGAGTTGGAATATTAGCTTTTTTTTTCTGGTGTGCCTGTGGCATAATTGCATATTGCTTTGTTATAATGTTAGTGGTTTTCATTTTTGGTGTTTTTTTTCTATAAGGTAAGAGGTAATCTCTTGTCTTCTTTATAAGGATGAGCTATACAAAGGATTGATATTCTACACAGGCCAGGCTTACTTTCCATGTTGTTTTTGTCTGCCATATGGATCTCTTAATGAAAGGACTGACGCTGTCATGCCGAATGGGACTTTATAGTAACTACTGAAAAATTGCTTGATAGTTAGGATTTGCTGTTTCTGTCAGTTGTAGACATGCCTGAGTTGATTAAGCATTTTTCAATTATTTTTCTTTTTTGCATAGGTTTGTGCAATTATTCTATGCTCATGTTTTATTTGACTACTGAATAATATGGTTTCTTTTTCCTTTTTGATATAGATTTGAAAAGTATTTAATAATAATAATACATATTAAGTTGAACAATAAGAACATAAGGACCAGCACTTAAATTATATGTATGCATCTGTGTTATTAGCTATCTAGACTTTAGGCTAGTGGCTGGGTAAGAATTACAGACAGCTAACAGATCAGTAGAAGAAGGTTTCAGAAGAGGTGAAGGGAATTATTCATGGTAGAGTGAGAATATTGGACAACTCTAGTTGTGATCTGTGTAAAAAGAGTTTAAAGAGAGGGGTAGGCGGCAGAAACGCAGAATATTACAGAAATACAAGAGGAGTAAGATATATTCTAAGCAAGACATATCAAAAGTTTACAAACTGAATAAAATTGATACTGATTTTCTATTCTGATTACTCATTAAGCTGTAATGTTTTTTTTTTCTATGTAGAGCAAAGTTGCTTTTCTTTATGATTACAGTGACATATTTTCATTTCACTATTTATCTATTTTTTTCAGGAAGCTTTTATCCGCAGTATATTGTCAAAACCATTTAAAGTACCCATCCCAAACTACAATGGTAATGTAGATGTGACTACTTTTTTTAACTTTTGAAGGAGTTTCATGTATGTGTATTATTTTAAACAGTTTCAGTATATATATATATATATATATATATATATATATATATATATATATATATATATATATATATATGTGTTAAAACTATGACATGAATTTGTATAGCTGTCTTTGGATAAATTGGTAACGGTTGTTGAGGAAGAAAAAAATAGAGAAGAAAGAGGCAGATGTATATGATTTGGGGATAGAGGATGATTAATGTCATACAGATTTGTTATATGGAAGGTTTTGCTTTTCTCCACCATGGAGTTATATCAGTACGTTAAAATAGCAAAGAAAATGTTTATTACTTTGGTTTAGGCCACATTCATAGAAGTGCAGCATACCGAGTCCACATTGCCACATCCAAAATTCTTGTACTGGAGAAATTGCTCTTTTCCCCAAGGTGCAGTTATTTTGCAGTCTTGGGATACAGGAGGTCTGACCCTCAGCTGCAGTGTGGACATACAGCTTCTTCTGTCTCTCTCCTTTTTTTTTTAAGTTTCATCCAAGTAAATCTTCAGCTAATCACCTGTAGGAAATTACACTTGTTGAAACTGGTGTTGAAGAATAGTACTGTAACTGGGAAAGGTTTATAAATAACACTTTTTTTCATGTGGCCTGCACCTTTCAATAAGAAAAATCATAAGTAATAGAGAGAAAATCCTTCTGAATACCAGTATGATTTTCATAAGAAGCAAATATTCAATCCATTCAGAGAATTATACTGGATATTAACTCCATCTGCTCGCTCTCTCTTAATTTAAAAAGGCATAAGGAGATCTTTCAAAAAACCTTTTTTCGACAAGTTGATCTTGCATAGACTCTCTTATTGGTGTTTTTTCAGCAGTTTGGGTCAGCTTTAAGTGCTTATTTACCTTGGGCCATAAACATGTTGGCTCTGACGCTATTTTGGACAGCTTCGATTTTTAAAATGACTAATCCCTTTATGCCACCTGCAGTCTTTCCCTTCACTTGAGGAAACTAGTGGTTCAGTGATCTCACTCATGTCCCACTAGAATCTGCTTCCCGGTATTCTTTTGTTTAGTTGTTTGATAGTCTGTGCTTTTTCTGATTGCCATCTTATCAGTTGTGTGGAAAATATATTCCCTACAGAAATGTTCACAACCAGTGTCTCTCTGTATGGCCCTAGAGCACAGCACATTCCTGCCTGTTACTCCTGCTGGAATTTAATTTTTGCAGCAAATTAGTGCAGAGAATAGACTACTGAAAAATTTCTACTAATCAAAATGTTGGGCTCACTAGGTGAAGACTAAGCCAGAGTTAAACAGATTGAGAGTGATCCTGCATACTCTTTTTGAGCAACCTTTAGTTAGACATTGTCGTTTTGAAAACCATTGTCAGTACCTGTTTAACTGCTGCCAGTTCCTCAATGCCTGTTTCAAGATCTGTTTAATAAAATCATTTCCCCTGACCCACAGCTTGTAGACTAATGTTAGCTGAAGCCCACTGTCTTTGAAGGACCAGTGTTGCCTTTTCTGTTTTCTTTTAAAGTTAAGCTGGGAGATTTAAATAAATTATCTAGTATGTCACTGTACCATAACAATGTCCATTCTTTTTTGTAATAGAAAATGTGAATTATGGCAGAATATCAGAGGTCTTCTGTTGCAGTAACCAAAGGCCATCTTCTGCTTCTGCTGTGCATTTTGATATTGCTGAGTTTTCACGAGGATACTGCTATCTGCCATGTCTGGTCTCATTTGGTAAACTGCAGTCTGCCATGTCATGTCAGCCACCCTCAACTACTACCTCACTTTGGCACCAGTGGCATCTGCTTACCTGTTTCCTCTATAATCACATACATAATGTTTCTCAAGTGATCTGCGTCTAATGATAGTCTTGCTTAAGGGAAAAGTACTAGAAGAACATTGGCAATGGCACCTCATGTTACACAACCACCTATCTACCACCCACTCTTACCCATATATATTTTAAGAACTAAGGATTCATTAACATTTGTAGACATACAAATCAAGATGTGTGGCATTACACTTATGCAGGTTATATTGGCGTATTCCATATTAATACAATCTATTGCAGCCATCAAGATCTTGCAGATGTTTAGTTATTTATATAGCCTACTCTAAGACACTACCTTCTAATGACATAACACTACCAACTTAAATGCCACTTAAAATACACTGAGGTTATACTTCTAATGGTCCAAAGACTATCATAAGGTTAGATCTTATCACCTAATTTCCATATAGTCTGTTCTGTCGTGTGGCCTTCCTTGTTAAGAGGCAAATCCAGTAATTCAGCACACACTTTTTTTCTTTTGCTAGCAGATTAAACTTTCAGATTTTTCTTTTGCTAGCAGATTAAACTTTCAGATTTTTTTTGTTTTGATTTTTTAAGTAGCAGTCCATGCAGTTACATTTGTAAGAGTTTTTGTTTTTGTACAGGAGAGTACTAATCTTCTAGGTTCAATGCATTTTTAACTTGTGTCAGTTTTCCTCTTAGAATACATTTAAGCTTCAGGACATTTAGACACAAGATATACACCACATGCTCATAGAACACATTTGCAAGTACTCTGGCTACTAGTCCCCCCTCAAATCTGCATTGTTTAGAAACAAATTTGCACGTTATTTAAATAAAGGGATAAGGTTTAAAATATATAAACCTGCTCATGTATTAAATAGAATACTGACAGAATATAATAAAGCAGTGTCTTTTGACATTTTTAAATCATTTTGTAAACCAGATTTATTTACTGTTTTACAAAGTTAGTTGTTAGAATTTTGATTCTTGAAGTTAATAGACACGTTGATTATTTCTTTTCCATTGAATGTATGCAACGTCTTTAAATCAGGTATATATGTTCATAATTAGTTAACTAGTTCCATGTCAGTTATTTTAATGATTTTTACTCATTTATGCTTTTTCCCCTCTCAAGAGGACTTTGTTATAACATTTTACTGAACCAATTTTTTACCATACAAAAATACAGTGTTGAAAATTAGTCAAATGTAGATGTTCATCATCCCCACTGCCTACATGCCATTTTATGTTAACTGCCAAGGTAACTCACTATTGTCCAGTTTACAAAACCTCAGACTCTGCCCCCCCACAGTCATCTCTTGTCCTGTGACGGCTGATTGGCTGAGCATATCCTGAGAGGGAAGTCTTTAGCTGTCACGGGAAGTTAATGTTCAGTCTTTGTCAGCCATCCAAAGAAGAAAGTTCTCTAAATCTCCACAGGATCTAGTGATGATTTTTCTGGCTTACTGTTCAGATATGCCCAATTTGGGGACCCCTTTTTCTCATTTTATTACTACATTTATTATTTTTTTCTATTTTTATGTTTGTTTAAAATGTATTTATTTTAATAGTTTATTTCTGTCAGTGTTTACAGGAATTTCTATGGGAATTTCTGCTTGTAGCTGTGCTTAAGTTTTGTCGTTGACAGATGCTAGTTCTACTGTTTCTGGGGAAACTTTCAATATTCCTGTCAGAAGTACAATGCGTTTGTGTGCTGTTAGATATTAGGGTCTGTCTCGTATCAGCAGAACAACAAATTAATATTGCCTGTCTTTACTCTTGTTACTGTGCTTTATTTTCGTCTTTTGACTGAAAAATATTGCAGAGCTTGGATTTTTTTCAGCATTTATACATTGTTTACTGTATGTATGACTCTGTGTGTTTTTAAACTTGAATTGCAATTTTACTGCAGATGAAATTATTTGAATGTTCTGTGGAGATTTTACACTCTCTGAAAAAGTTTAACTTGGTTAAGGGACAACAACGGGATTCTATTATTAAATGCTCAACTTCTCTTTTTTCTCCCTATTTATTGTCCCTGCTATGAATAAACAACAGTACAGCATTTAAAATATTTTAAATCGACTGTTTCTCTCCACTAGAGCAGTACCTTACTGTGCTGTGATGGTTTCACTTTCAAAAAACTTTTATCCCTCCCTGGAAAAGCTTTCTGCAGTCTCCAATTCATTGATGTCATCAAGGCCACTGAATACAGGTAGTTTTCTGGCCAATTCCCTCCCCAAACTAACATCACCATGACCATCCTAAAAACCCACCCATGCTGTTACAACACAGCTCCCTGGTCCTTCTCTTGCCTATACAGAAAGTAAAGGCTAGAACAAGGAAACAATACACGAGTCAAGTCTCCTGCTGTAAGCTGTCAATCACAGCAGGTAACAGCTCAAATTACCCTTAGCACTTTGACAGCTAGGGAAGTTAGGTGTGAAGGGGGATGGGAGATGAGTCAAATTAGTACAATTCAGGCTTCACAAAAGATTGCAGTTTAGCCATTCTAAAAAGAAGCATCAGTAAAGAAGCACTTTGAAAATCTGTTCTGTGTCATTTGTACTATTTGTGTTTTAAGTAGTCATTGAATGCCATGAAATGTTACTTAAAAACTAACTGACTGAAAGACACCAGTGTATGCACGCAAAATCAGTGCAGTGACAGGAGCTTTAGGAAGAAAGAGGCCTGCATGATATCATTTTTTACAGGCAAGCACTGCATTGTGGGATACCCAGAGGCAGATTAAACAATCAGAATTTCTTCAAGATGCCAGACCCCATGTGGTCAGACTCTGAAATTATGTATAAAGATATTTAAAAACCTGTAAATAGTCCCAGAGTTGTGTTAAAATGTAGGAATCACCAAACCATGATGAAATAAATGTTTTTTTTAGTCTGTGGGCACGGTTCTCCTTTAAAGTGTATGGAGCTAATTTTTAACATTGGTTTGGCACATTGGTTGCTTTGTGTTTAGATTTTGTGTACTGGCAAGTCTTTAACTTTTGCCAGTTGTAAAATAATTCTGAACACATTTTAAACCTTTTACGAGTTAATAGGACTGTTGGTAGGGATTAGTTGTGTGGGAATATATTGTTACTAGAAGCTTGTCGTGTTTATTGTAATACATTATTCAGTACTGTCAGTTTATTATTCTGGCTAGTGTTCTCTCCCTTCACTTGATGGATCCCATCTCTGGTACCCACCCAATCAAATCTGGTTGCACCTAAAAATTAAAAACAAAATAAAAATATGCCTTAGCCTACAGTTTATGGTTCTTTCAGGGCCACTCCTCGGTCTACAGGCCACTTACCTTTTGCCCCCATCTCCCTGTACAGTAGCTTTGCAAGCCACTGTGGAATGGGGGTTTAGACACATCTTCCAGGACTGTTCCAGTACCAAGCACAGGTATGGAAGAACCAGACTACAGGAGTAGTCTGGAGTAACACACCCCCTTTCCAGACAAAATACCCTATCCCTATATATTTTATCTAGTAGTGAAGTTCACAAGAAAAAGAAACAGAAGCTTCGTCATACAACTAATAATTAGATTATAGCTGTTTATAAGGCCAGTGCAGTTTCCTTGGCCAAGAGTTTTCCTGCAAACAGCTAATTGTGGTGGTTGTGTTTCAATACATGGCTCTAATGCTAGTTTGGCCTGAGTTATTTCTGTTCTTTCAGAGAATAATGAGTAATCTGATGAGGACAATGGTGATTTCTTAGTTGACACAAGTCCAGCCATTCATGATTTTTTGGAAGGTGAATTTGAGCTCAAATCCAAGTAGGTTTTCACTTTTCCTCAGATGATTGCTAGACTTAGTAGTGTTTTTGCTTGAGAGTTGTTGGGAACTACCCCAGAGCTAGGCAGGGAATATTATAAGATGCCCAATTTTTTGGTTATCTCCCCTCTCTTACTAGCCTTGAAAGATGTTTATAAAGCTGCCTGCATGACACCCACTACCTATTCCAGCAGTCCCTAAAAAGGTTTAGGGAAAATATAAGGTCTTCTCAGAAATGACGGGTCTCTCTTCTCATTTGACTGCTGAACCAGTCTGTGGCTTCGTCTAATCCAGTGCCCCATGACAAAGAGGGAAAATGGTTAAATCTTCAAGGCAACAGGATGTCTTTTTCTACAAATACAGCCTTGATAATTTAACATTCTATAAGCTAGATGTAGACATTTATTTTACAGTGTGCGTACAGTTTGAGTGATTTTGCTCTAACTTACCTGCAGAGCTAACTTCTTATTTGAATGAAACTGTTTCTAATTTGATTCAGGTTTTGAAACATTCTTTGACAAATATTCTTGAATATGTGGATACAGTCTCGAAAAATGCTGCATGTTCTGTTGTATTTTGAATGGACCTTAATGCTCTGAATTGGCGTTTGGGGCCTTGCATTACACATATTCTCAAACAGTGGTATGACAGAGGCAAATTAATAGATGGGGGTTATCTAGGACATTTCATGTACCCGATTCTCCCCAAACGAGGCGTATTCCTTCAAAGAACAAAACAAACAAAAGTCAAGAATCCAGAAGGAAATGTCAGGAAAGTAATTCTTCAGAATCAATCATGGATGAGTATGCAGAGTCACAGAGCACCCCTAACCCCTATCCTGCCCTTCCTTTTCTTCCTCCTTCTCCTACACTCTCAACTCTGCAGCCTGGTTGTAAATAGTCTCAGACAAATGGATTCTGAGAGTAATAATGAGACTATACACTTGGCAGTGGTTAAAAAAATCATCCCATTTCAGGAGAATGTCCCCACTCCCACCATAGCAGACAGAGCTGTTTCCTCTAGTGATCCATCACATGGTAGAAGCAGGGATCATAGAGCAGTACCTGCAATACACACAGACAAAGGATTTTACTCCAGAATGTTTTTAGTACCAAAAAAGGAGTACTGCTGAAGACTTGTCCTTTCTAAACACATTTGTAAAAGTTCTGAAATTCAAAACGCAGACCTTACAGTTAGTTCTAGAGTTGCTTCTAGACCACTGTTTCATGATGTCTCTATATCTCAAGGACACTTATCATGTTCCTGTTGCTCCCAATTTCAGGAACTTTTTGAGATTTCCTATGTCAGGCTTACATAATCAGTTTTGTACATTATCCTTTGGGATGTCTGCTGCACCTCAAGTGTTTACAAAGTATTTTGTCCCAGTGATTTCTTATTGCATAACCATAGGCATCCACAGTTTTCCTTATTTACACGACTTGCTGATTTCTGCAGATTCTGTATCCAAGTGCTTGGAATCCTTATACAAGGTCACAACCCTCCTTTCTCACCTGGACTTCAAATTGAACCTTCAAAAGTCCTTCATCACATCCTCTCAATTATTTGTTTTCCTGTTTTACAGTATTGTACAGACACAGTAAAAAGAATGGCTTTTCTGCCAGAAGACAATGTTTTGACTTATCTGGGCATTTTCTTAGATCTCTGTCTTCAAGATATGGCCTCAGCAAGAGAGTTCATCAAAATTCTAGAACTCATTGCATCAATGATCCTCATGATACCACTGGCCAGACTACACATGAGAAAAATTCAATGGTACTTGAAGAATTGCTGGATCCAGAAACTTTATCCCTTGGATTTCTAGGTACCAGTACAGTGATTTGTGTAAGTAACTGCAGTAGTAGAGAGATTAGATGTCTCTGAATCCAGGATTCTCTTCTCTCTTTAGACTCCAGTCCAATCTGTCTAGAAGGACTCTGCATGGGGAGCAGTGTCCGTGGGAGTTCAAGTGCAAAGCTTGTAGGGTCCTCAGGACAAACCAAAGCACATAAATGTAACATAGATGTTGGTAGTTATTCATGCCTTAAATGTTCTTCGCCACATATGGACTCCGGGTCATCTTCTAGTGGTCACAGACAGCACTACCATGATGTGGTTCCTGAGCAAGTAAGGAGGCACAAGGTCATACCCTCTTTGCTGCATGGCAGTGATGACCTGGTAGTTGGCTCTATAGTATTCTTTGAATCTTTAGGCCTCATACATTCCATCCGAGCAAAACACAGTGGCAGACAGACTAAGTAGATCACAAACAGAGCCTCACAAGTGGAAAGCTCCATGTAGATTTCCTCCAGGAGTTGATCCAGATGTGGGGAATACCTGAAGTAGAGCCGTTTATCTTCTCTCAAAACAGATGCAGTGGATATAAAAAGTGTACACACCCCTGTTAAAATGCCAGGTTTTTGTGATATAAAAAAATGAGACCACAATAAATCATTTAAAAACTTTTTCCCACGTGTTATGTGACCATATAACCTGTACAATTCAATTTAAAAACAAACAAATCTGTTAGGGGAAAAATATAAAAAATAAAAAATGAACAATAAGCTGGTTGCATAAGTGTGCACACCCTTAAACCTTAAACTAATACTTTGTTGAAGCACCTTTTGATTTAATTACAGCATTCAGTCTTCTTGGGTAGGAGTCTTATCAGCATGGCACATCTTGACTTGGGAATATTTGCCCACTCTTCCTTGCAAAAGCATTCCAAATCTGTCAGATTGCGAGGGCATCTCTTGTACACAGCCCTGTTCAGGTCACTGCACATTTTCTCTTGGATTTAGGTCTGGGCTCTGGCTGGGCCTTTCCAAAACTTTAATTTTCTTCTGGTGAAGCCATTCTTTTGTTGATTTGGATGTATGCTTGGATCATCGTCGTGTTAGAAGGTGAAATTCGTCTTTATCTTTAGCTTTCTAGCAGACACCTGAAGGTTTTGGGCCAAAAGTGACTGGTATTTGGAAATGTCCAGAATTCTGTCCACCTTGACTAAAGCCCCAGGTCTAGCTGAAGAAAAGCAGCCCCAAAGCATGATACTGCCACCACCATGCTTCACCATAGAGTTGGTGTTCTTTTGCTGATGCAAAGTGTTGTTTTGCGCCAAACGTACCTTTTGGAATTGTGGCCAAAAAGTTCAACCCTGATCTCATCAGACCATAACAACACATTTTCCCACATGCTTTAGGGAGACTTCATGTATTGTTTTGCAAATTTTAGCCAGGCCTGGATATGTTTCTGTGTAAGAAAAGGCTTCCGTCTTGCAACCTTGCCCCATAGTCCAGGCATACAGAGAATACGGGAGATTGTTGTCACATGTAGTATACAACCAGTGCTTGCCAGAAACAGCTCCTTCAATGTTGCTGTAGGTCTCTTGGCAATCTCCCTGACCAGTTTTCATCTCGTCTTTTCATCAATTTTGGAGGATCATCGAGTTTTTTGCAATGTCACTGTTGTCCCATATTTTCTCCACTTTTTGATGACGGTCTTCACTGTGTTCCACAGTATATCCAATGCTGTGGAAATTTTTTTGTACCCTTCTCCTGACTGATACCTTTCATCAGTGAGATCCCTTTGATGCCAGTGAGATCCCTTTGATGCTTTGTAAGCTCTCTCTGAACCATGGCATTTGCTGTAGCAGGCAACTGAGTAAATGTCAGGAAATTCCTACTAGGACAGCTGAACTTTATTTGGGGTTAATCAGAGTCTCTTTAATTGATAGCAAATGTGTATCCAAGGAGACCGAATGCTGTAATTAAATCAAAAGGTGCTTCAACAAAGTATTAGTTTAAGGGTGTGCACACTTATGCAACCAGCTTATTGTACGTTTTTTATTTTTTATAATTTTCCCCTAACAGATTTTTTTTTCATTTGAATTGTACAGGTTATTGGTCACATTAAAGGTGGGAAAAATTTTAAAATGATTTATTGCGGTCTCATTTTTTTTACATCACAAAAGCCTGGCAGTTTAACAGGGGTGTGTACACTTTTTATATCCACTGTAACTGAAAAAATTATGTTTGACACCCTTGCAGCCATGCTTGGAAGACAGGTTATGATTCCCATGGTGAGTAATGTTTCCGTATATATTTCCTCCCATTCCAGTGATTCCCAAGATACTTCTAAAGATTCAGAAAGAATTACTAAAGATCATTAAGGTATTCCCCTTTTGTCCCGGGCAAAGATGGTTTTCCCTTTTATTGGAATTGTCCAATGGCAATTACCAGTTTCCACAGAGACTGGATCTGCTCACACAACATCAGGACTGAATCGTACACCCCAGCTTAAAGCAATTGAATCTGACAAGCCTGGGTGATTCTGTTTTGATACCTTTTAGGTATTTGTTCCATGAAGATGCACAGCCTGTATTTAAAGGAGACAAGAAAAACTGCAACTAGAAAAATCTTATGCTTAAAACTGGAAGAGGTTTTCCAACGGTGTCTAGCCAATAACAGAAATACCAAAAGGGTTTTGACCCTTCTGGTTTTGAAATATTTGTGTAAGCTACTTGGAGATGGTTAATTGTATGCTTTTATCAAATTTTATGGATCTCCACTTTCATCTCTTTTGTGGTCAAACAGTTTATGAAAGGAGTGCTGCATGTAAGAACCCCTCTAAAGCAAATTCTCCTTCCTAGGATCTCTGCTTTATTCTTGAAATATTGACTTTACCCCCTTTTCAACCTACATACCTGAGGTGCTACATGACAGAAGAAAGCCCTTTATAAATGGTGAACAGCTGTTTGTCTGTCTTTCAGATGAGGGCTAAGAAAGTCAACCTTTCTCTATGCAAACTGTTGCACAATGGTAATATTCTGCTGCTGTTTTCTATTACTCCCACCATGATAAATCTCTTCCAGGCAAGGTTAAGACCCACTTTACTATCTCCTTTATCTTCTTCGATGTCACATTAGAGGCAGCAACCTGATTCTTTGTTCATGCCTTCACAAAGCACTACAAACTGAATTCCTTTTTAAGTTCCTGAGTGGACTTTGCTAGAACCATTCTCCAGGGCCTCATAGATCCTTATCCTTCCACCTCCCAAGTAGGGTAAGCTTTGGGAATCTACCCAAGATGCCACTGAAGCAGTGGGAATGATGAACATAGTACAGTTGTGTAAGTCCTAGTTACTTGTAATAGTAGATGATCAAATTCCTAACTGCTTCACTGGCAGCACTCATCTGCCTTCCCCCCAGATTGTACATTGCAGAGGTAGGTTTCAGTCTTGGTTGCTGCTGGATTTTTTTTTAATATATCTATATATGTCATTGTGTTTGTCTGCTAATTTACTCTAGCTAGATGATTCTGGCTTCAGGTACTTTCTTCTCCTTTGTGGAAGAGAAGAATCCCATCTCACTCACTTCCTGTGACAGCTGAAGGCTTCCCCTCACTGGATATGCTTAGCCAATCAGCTGTCATAAGAAGAGGGAAGGAGGGGAGTCTGAGCTTTTGAAAGTTGGCCAGTACTGGGTTACCTTAGCATTTAACCCAAAATGCCACTTAGGCAGTAAGGAATTTGAATATCTTCTGTTACAGGTAAGTAGGATTTGTGCAACTGTACTGTTATTGTCACTACTACTAAACAGAAAATATCATTGTGAAAATGTACATGCCTAAAACAGTTTGGTTGTCATCAGCACTATATTATTTACAGTTGGCAACATTTCACTCATTTTGAAAATGTGATGTTAAGTACCAGTGTGTATTTGTAACCAACCTTTACAAGAGGGAAGGTTTCTGTAATGACCCTCTTTATCTCTCTGCTGTATAACACATTGACATTTTTTTTCCTTTGGACTGTTCTGTAAACTGATTAAGCACTTGTTTGTACTTTCCAGACCCATTAACTTTAAAATAAGATGTGAGAGTTGAATGTTCCTGTTTGGTAGAACGTGTCTGATTCTGTGTGTCAGAAAATTGTTAAACTTCACCAGGATTTTAGACATGTGATGCTTTTCATATTTTACTCTCTTGGTAATGCAACAGTTTGTCTTTATTTATCTATTTAGTTCTTAATAAAGATGTCAGGACCACCCAACCCTTTCTTCCTTTTGACTTGTATCACAATGTGTAAAGAAAAAGTGTTTTTAACTAGAAAGAGGCCACTCGGTCACAACTACAGATGAATTTGAGTACCTTTAAGGCTCTTTTTGTAGTTGCCATGTCTATTACTATCTTATCCTGAATGTGCTTATTTGTAATCAGTTTTGGGGTAGCTTAATTTACAAAATGTTCTTACTCCTGGTGCTTTATTTAAACTCTCAGCACATTGCAGACATTTAAATCAACAATTTATCTTTTGGTCCATTCTAGCAAGTGGAGTAAAAGTAAACATGATCTATAATCATTGTTACCGAGTATACTCAACGTGAAAGGTTGTCTTACATTTTGCTGTCTGAACACATTTGTCATAAAAAAGTAAAGACAAAGCATTTTGTTGTTGACATCAGTTATGATTTTTTATCCTTGTACTGCATTCATTGGATCAAGTGGTAGGATTGTTTATCTTGGAAAATGTTGCCATTGTCTGAGATTAATTATTTTATTAGACTTTTCTCTCAGTAAATGGTTTTAATGTTACTAGTGATATCTGTAAAATTCAAGGAACAAATTCTACAGTATAGACAGTTTAAAGCACAATGCAACTCTACAGAAAGTCAAATATTTTTATTCTGGGTCCAAAATATGGAAATGTATTCCAAAAGATGGAGTCAAAAATTGACCCAGGTACATCCTCAGGCCACTTTTTAAACAACATAGCTGAATTAGTTTCATTATTAATAGCATTATCAACATGCAATTGTATGTAAAATAGCAGAGTTAGGTTTGCACTAATCAAAGTAGCAATATCAGACAAGTCTCATTTGTGAGGCTCTGGAACACATTGTAACTGACTTCATGTGTAATCCTTTTCCTCTGTGTGTGTGTGTGTTTTGTATATATATGTGTTTAAACTCAAATGCCAGCACCTATCTGCTTATACGCAGAGGTCACACCTTGGAACATGCTAAAGTAATCCCTGGGGATCATCCTTTATTGCAAAACTGTCAACCATATGCAATGTCAAACAGTAGATTGGCCATAGACAGGTCAATCTTAGCCATGATTGACCAGTCAAATAGAAACCATATATACATATGATTGCCACTTTCTATTGTGATTTACTGCCAGTGCAGTTTCTAAGTTAGGGCCAGCAATGAATTTCCTTTTACTGTGAACTTCTCTTTATATAGGAATAATAAAAGTTCAAGGCTAAAAAGTCTTGTGACCATTATGCCATGCCATTTTTCACTCAAGACTGTACCTCCCATTTCAAAGAGGGCGAGGTTAGTCATGACTAGGTTGCATGCATACCAGTCCAATTATCCAGCTCCCGTTTGAAAGAATACAGTGCGTCACACTGCTTTATATGCAGGGGAAAGTCTATTCCAAAGGTGAGGGAGATACTGAGTAACAAATCTCTCTCTCCATCTTGCTTCATTGCTTTGCTGAAGCAGGTTTAGATCTCTTGATCTGGTATTTGTGGGACTGTTTTGAGAAGGTACAACAAATCCTGGAGCACTAGATCCCTGATTGCTTGGAATGCAAGGCATAGGTCTTCTCTGAGGAGCCTGTAAGAGGCAGGAAAGGAAAGTGCTTCTCATCTTTTTTTGGTAACTTAGGAATTTTAAGCTTGTGATCTTCTTCATTAGAAACCTCTGGCGTCTTTCCAACCATTTGATATCACTGGTGAGGTACATCCCTAACCAGGCACTGTATTCTATAATTGGTCAGATCAGTGCTGAATACAAGGGGACAATAACTTCTTTAGATCTGGAAGATCTGGAAAATATTTCCTTGGATATCAGCTTCACTGAGTCAAAGAATTACCTGACAGCTATTTCTACTTGGTGGGTGAAGAAGAGAGAATTATTAACCCTGGAATCTAAATGCATTTTCATTTTGAAGTGGGATGTACTGTGTATCCCAGGGGAATGATTTGTCTGCCAAATGTGACATTATTGTATTTTTTAGCATTTAATTCAACCTCATTTTCAATACACCAGGCATGTACAAGTTTAAGTTCCTGGTGGAAGGCTTCTGTTTCAGAGGGGAATTTGACAGTAACTCTTAATTTACAATCATCCACAGACTTTTAACCATAGCTCTTTATTTTTGATTTGTAGGTCAGGGAAGTAAGTACCTAACAAATGTGGTCCCAGCACTGAGCCCTGTTGGACACCAGTGGTTACATTAATGTTCTCAGATGCTGCTCCTGCCATCCATACCTTCTTGGTTCTATCTTTTAGTCAATATGCTAGTCATTTTGCTACACAGTAGGGTATTTATAATGAGTTTAGTTTATTAATTATGCTACCATGGGGGATGGTGTTAAATGCCTTGGCCAGATCAAGGAAATTTTTGTGTACAGTAGGACCTCTGTCAACAGCTTGTGTTAACCTTCTCAAAGAAGTTAAATGGCTTCATTAGACACCATCCACCTTTTACAAAACCAGTTTACTGCAGGTTTAGCCTGAAGAGAATTTTAATGTTGACAATAATCAGGTCTGTTTTAATCTGTACCATGGCCCTATATAAATAAGACTTGTCAGGCTGGACGGCGTATTGATTACAGGATCGGTAGTAGGGCTACATTTATGGAGTGACATCACCAGTGCTGTATGCCGTACTTCCAGGACTGAGCCCATCACTAGGCTCAGGTTAAGCGGGTTATGTAGAGTTTCCACCAGGGTGTGGTTGGTATAGCCAGGTATGTTCTCTGATTCCTTGGAAGAAGTGTTGGTCTTGGCATCACTTTCAGTACATGTTCTTTAGTACTGATTGTGGGGGGGGGGGTGAGAGTTATCAGGATTGTATAACTTCAGTGCATGTTATTTAGTACTGATGGTGGGGGGGGGGGTGAGAGTTATCAGGATTGTATGACTTCTGTAGATTACCGATTATTTCTTCAGTTTCCAACATCAGACTGATTTATATTTGTCCTTGGCTTTAGATGCCAACCTGTGTTCATGGACTGTTTAGTAGATCTAGCATTCTTTTTAAAAAAAAATTTGTGAAATTTTCCTAATACTTTCCTTGACTTGGGAGTCTTTAGATTTGCTTTATACTCTTGAGTTGTTTTTCCTTTTATTTATGTTGGTGGACTACTTGGATGGTTTGTTTTTAAATTCCCGATTACATTTTGGATCTGTGTAGGATTGCCAGTTGTATACATTTATGTATCTGAGTATAAAACTCCATATTGAATTTATTTGGTGAGATGATGCTGATGTTATAATTCAATTTTGAGACTATACAATTTGAGGAAGCTTGTGAGCTTGAAGCATTTGGATTCCTACATATTGGTTTCAGGAGGTTTAGACAGTTTGAGAGAAATGATTCCTAGCTTATGAATTGGAGCAGTCTTTACCATGGGAGGTGTGCACAATGATTTATAAGTACAAGTTAAGAGTATTTTTGTCATATAGTTTGGTAATAACATTCTCATCTGTTGAACTTTTATTTATTAGGTCTAAAAGACATCCAAGCATGTCCTAGTGTGGTGGTTTAGGTGCCACAGTCAATTGATGGGTAGTCTCAGAATGATGGAGTTCTTAGTTATGGGGAGTTCATCCATGACCTTTAAGAACATGACATGAACTTCTGGAGACATGGAAGAAGTGCTATAAAGGGAGGCAAATTGATAGTTGATTTTGTTTAGTGTGATTTAAAGTTTGATAAGTTCTGAGAGACCCACAAATTGAACTTATCTAGAGGAGATATAGTAACTGACAAATACGGATATGTTACCAGAGTTGCCATTCGGTCTGAAGGTGTGGTTAGCACTAAATTGAAGTATAGACAGAGTGTTTTTCTGGGTATTTAAGCTAGGCTTTAGTGATAACACATATGGATGCCTTCCAAATCCTGGATTGACTCAATGCTAGGCAGCTTCTTGTTTAGACTTCTGGAACTGAACAAAGCTACCCTAATTTGATCCTGTTTTGATATCAGTATGTTTGCCAAGTTGGATGTTTATTTAAAAATGGCACTATGGAAGAAGCAAAGGCTTTAGCCAGTATGAGAAAGCCTTTGAATGAGATGTGCAGACCATCCTTTGCAAAGTAAGCAAGTCTGTCATGCATCTTGTTCCATGCTAACTGTGACGCCCCTACACTGGCCCAGTAATCAAGGAGCCTCAATCCAAACCACTAGCACCAGCATAGTTTCTCTTAAGAGCACACAGAGATTACAGTCAGTCTGGGGCTGGTTTCTCCCTCTTTCTTCAGATCCCCAATAAGACTCCCCACTGGCACAGCTACAGGGTTGAGATCTCAGCTGAGTGGCCAAGCCAAAACCTCCAGCACCCACTCTGTCCAGCCAGTGCTTCGAGTCCCTGCCCAAGTAGCTCACACACACACACACACACACACACACACACACACACACACACACACACACACACACACACACACACTGTGAGTTGAGTTACACACACACACACCTGGGAAAGGCTGGCAAAGGTCTACTAGCTATGCCCTCTTCTGCCAGACTATAAAGTAGTACCAGCTGCCACCAGTCACTACTTATCAACTACTTTTAAGGCCCTTACCAAAAGGTGCCCAATCTTACTATGTGATGTTACTGTTAATTCAAATGGTAAGTGTGACCAAGACTTTCAAGGCTATTTATGAGTGGCCTGTACAGTGTCACCAAATACATATGCAAGTACTCTTAAGAGCTTAAATATCTCTAGACAAACCAGCCACAATTAAAAGGTTTAAATATATTTAATAATATATAATAAACGAACAAGACAATACTCAAACAAGCATTGTAACTACAGAGTTCAGAATCACAGGAAATATTTTAAAACAACATTGCAGTACAGTCGCAAATAAATACAGAAAGCATCTAAACTAATCTTACTATATTCCTATCTATCTCTAAAAGAGATACTATGCCTATGTCTTACTTACAGAGCAACACACAGGCAGATGTGCTGAGTGAATGTTTCTAGGTCCAAGGCAAGATAGATACAAAATGCACACACTTTCTCTGAGAGAGTTCTTAAATTAATAATGAGCATTACTGCTGGGTTAGCTTGGATGACATCACTCTTTGTCACCTGCCTTCAGTTCCCAGGCTAACCAGATACTAATGTCTCTGGGTTAAAAATACTAAATACTTATCTCTCAGATGTGCTGCAGCTAGGAAGTCACAGACCAATGAAAACACTTTACATTTTAAACCTGGTAATTAAAATTACTTTCAAGACAATAGAAAAACCTCTAACTCTAGACATTGTGTCTGCTTGCTGCGCTGAAACTACTTTTTATGGCACATCGTAAAGCACTTTTAATTTCAACTTATTTTCTTGATGTTTTGCAAGTTAACTCTGTATGCTCCAGCTTCTACTATTAAATCATGCATTTGCACATGTATATAGTTTATATACATTTCTGTTCTTTTCCAGTAGGTTACACTGTGGTTACATTCTTGAAGCTCAGTCCATAACATACAGTTCAAAACACATTTCTGCACCAGTAGTTTAATATCCACATAACATATAGTTCTCTTACATTTGTAAGATAAGCATATGAATCATATTAATATTCACTAATGACATAGAATTATTTACAATTCCAGATAGCTGGGCTGGCAGTGTCACACTAACACATACTGATTACTCCTGGAATGACAACAGTTACATAGCTAGTTGTTGAAGCCAGTCATCTTTTCTTTGTACCTAGTTATCATTTGTTGAGAAGGGAGGGGTTTGGCACATTATCATGGTCTTACCTGCATTTGTGACATACATAGAGAGCTCAGTCATGTCTCTCTCTCAGGGTCATTCACTCCCATATGCACAACTACCATGTTGCTGTAGTGTTTGTTTAGTGCAGGGGTCCTAAGGACCTCTGAGATGTTTGAGATCTTGGCATTCTTTTTGTCATCATTGAGTATAACTTTGAGGGATGTGGTGGCTTTCTTCTCTTAGTGGAAGGATACAGAGAGTGTTGCTGTCTACAAAATTACTTTTAATTTTTACATCAAACTGAATTCCTGAACAGTTGAACTTGTGAGCTGAGTTCTGATGAGATTGAAAGTAGATGATTCATAGATTAAGTGCCGGGGCAAAATCCAGCTTTTCCAATGCATTTGGCTTATCAGTTTTAACAGATGTTTTGTCCCAAATTCGAGTGAGCAATCCCCACCCTATTCCCCTTTTATATTTTTTGTTAGTATCTATAATCATCCTAAATAATGAGAGCTTTGCTCTTATAAGGGGGTAGGCTACCACTGCAGCAATCTGTATTCCTCTGTCCCTCAATATCTTAATGTCTTATTGCATGCAATATTCTTTCAAATTCAGCAGTTAGGTGGGAATCCTCTGTTTTTTCCCCAAAGGGTAGTGCAGTTTGCATCTGCTTATTCTATGTTGTCCAGTGTCTCATTTGAAAAATACATTTTGCAACTTTCCAGTTTATTTCGATCGTACATTTGTAGGAGTTAAGCCAAAAAAAAATATATATCTGGAGTAATGAAGTCTTTTTTATCACTTAGAATTTTCTTTTTGGTCAAATTTGTAATGTAACCTATTGTTGGCATTTACAAAGATGTTTTTATTTCCCGATTTCTGTAGATGTGTAATAGTTAATTGTAGTGTTGTTTATCACCCTGATGTCAAGCTGGACCTGTTTGTCAGTCAGTGACTTAATGTTCTATAGTGATGTCCTGTGGTAAAATCTTTTAGCATGGTACTTTAGTGATCTGCTGTAGTAATCGGAACAAGGTCAGGGTCATCAGGTCAGACCTTCTGCATATAGCTTGGGATCCCTACCCTGTTTTACCCCAAGCTTATATCCTATAATAAACCGCGTAGCACCACTCATGCCTTCTCTGCACTAAGTACAAAGATACAGGTGTACCTTCCAGCAAGCTTCAAATTTGTCAGTACCTACCAAAAATTCAGGAAGCAACGTAAACTGCACATTTTCAAAGAAACTAAACACAAATGATTTTGAAGCCGTAATTTTACCTGACCTTAGTCTTAAAACTAACATGTTTCAACTTGACTAGCATCTCATCCATGTGTTTTTGTACAGCATCCTAAATGAATATTCTGCTTTTCCTTACCCTCTTTAGCCCCTGCAGTCTCCACTCTTCACTCAATATCCTCAGAACTCTCGATTCATTTACTCTTTTAATAATTGCTCTATCCTCTCTGCTCTTTACTTTCCTTGCACAGCTGTATGTAATGACTATACAACTTGATTCAATGTGCTGACAGTTTAATATTGTACAGGCTATAGATGCTGTGCCGTTGGGTAAAGCACTAGGGTTGTAGGGGGCTGACAGACTGACATAAATACCCCCTTATATAAACTGCTTTCACTAGTATGGTAAAAGGTATGTTAACCACATTCAACCAAACTGGCAACCGAAGCCAAATAAGGACCATATGGAACCAGACAACAACAGACCCAGCTCCTTCATTTCATCTGAATGTTCTAGCAAAAGTTCTTCCTTAGAAGCTAGAAACTTTTCAGAAGTATTTAGTGCAGTTAGATCAAAGAGACTGTGTGCAACAAAGAAGGGTAATGGAATTACTGACTAGTTTCTAAACATTAGCATAAATAGTTAAGACCACCAACATACTTATGATTTCAGGTTTTATAGATTTTCATTGCACATGACTTATGAGTAGTGTTAAAGAAAGTTGATAGTGAAGGAAAGTTATCCACTCAGTTCAGTGCTTGTTTATGAAACTGTATGCCCAATCACTCATTAATGGATTTTCATCCCTATAATTTAAACTTTTCAGTGGCATTAGATCACAATGTCCTCTGTTCCCGTTTTTTCTTTGTGTTAGAAGCATTGGTAACTCACTTCAGGAAAAGAGAGACTTTGTATTACACAGATTTAGTCAATGGTATGCAGATCTGATTTGCAGTCCTAAAGCCAATACAGTACTGATACTTGATGTAGTAGGAACAATGTTTTGATTTAATTATCATAAGCAATTTATCCCATACTGAAGTAGCTGTAATTCAGGAACTAAATCCATACAAGATAAAAATATACAGTAGTATTACGTAGTTTGGATATGTTTAATAAATAGTAAATTAGAATTACCTGGCAAAAAACTATGGCCCTGCCAAGGTCTTTGTGGTGGAGGGATAGAGTTGTGACTACATACAACCCAGACAACCTGAGTTCATATGACTTGGGATGGTGGAACAGCCAGCTTAGAGGTGGGGTGGGCATGATCAGCCTATATGCTTGCCCATTTTCAGGAGGGGAGATGCATCTGGTCTTCACCATTGTCTGGCAGTTGGCATAAAGGATTAAAGCTATTCACTCTTAACAAGCTGCTTCCTGTAATCCTAGGTTCATAGTTATGTAATAGGCTAATGACCACCAAGGCCTTTAGAGGCCTAGACATGCAGTCCAACCAAGTTGTGTCCCTATGTATCATGGGCATTTATTAAGTGGGGGGTATGTTAGGAAGTTTCAGGAGGTTATATGGGGTAGTTGTATTAGACACAAGCAGATAGTAATCCTCAAACTGTCAGAGATATGGGGGCCAGATCTGGGGTGAATTTCCAAGTTCCCATTTATTGGCCAAGGTTACACTTAAACAGGGTTAGGAATGGACACTGCTTCACATGGACGGTGAGTCTGTTCCAGAGCATGTGGATCCTCTGAGATATATATATGTCTCACCAGCATGTCTTATTTATGTCACAATCAAAATCTGAATCCTTGGATTTAGTTGTTCTGATGCTGTTGCTTTGCACATGTGTAAAAAAAAAATCCATTGAAGCTTAGACACAGGTTTTTTTTTTAATGATTAAATGGTTGTCTGTGAACATGAGGCAGTTGCTACATTGTCAGAGGATGCCCATATCTCTCAAGCTGACTATGGAGATATTTGAAAATTGTATATCCATGATGTCTGGACCTGTATTGAGGTGGGCTATTGTAGGTGTTGGACTGGGTTATGCAGAGGTCGTCTTGGGTGGTCTCTGGGGTTTGGCACTAGACTATATTAGATTGTGCTAAGATTTCATAGTATGTGCAAACTAGCAGATGTAAGTTTGTCACCACACAATTCCTTTGTTTTAGTTAGAATAAGGTTACAAGCTTCAGTTCAAAGGGAAGTTTTATAGTTAAATTACTTTCTGTGTGTATGTGTCTCTACAGGGCACTGCTAATCTCCTGATGTAGTAACACTAAAAAAGATTGCTTGCAAGTGTATTGCTAAAACAAAACTTCAACTCCCTTGACAAGGCAATTTCAAGTATTAGGGACCTTTACCATGGTTTAAAGTAAAAATCAACAAGTAAAGCACAAATAAAGCAGTAGCACTCTAAACAGTTAACTGTAGTGCAAAGCAATAAAATCTCATACCTGCCAAGGATGGAGCAGAATTAACTCAGGACCTCCTCATAGTGTGGCTAGGTTGCCAAGCAGATGGAAACTCTAGGAAAATAAGCAGGAGACTATTTGTAGTAAGGGAGGTTTACTCAAGTGCAATACTGGTTTGCTGGGTGGCACTTAGTATTATGGATATATGGAAAACAATGGGTGGGAAAGTACTTAAATAGGTTATACAACAGACAATAGCAGTGGGGGGAGGGGGGGCAGAAGCCAGTGACACAGCCTTTTAATACCACATCAGGAGAAGTTTTGGAAGAGTGTTGAGAAAAACATTCAAACTGGAGCTCATGTCCTGTTATTAGAATTTCAGAAACTTTTAGCTTAATGCCTCAGTGGGAGGTGGTACAGACTCGAAGAACAAGGAAAAAAACAAATAGTAAGGTAAACAGAAAGGCACTCCATTGCAACTTTAAGCAGACATATACAGCTATAAAAGTAGAACTCTTGGAGCAGAATTTACAATACTGCCATTACTGCAGTCCCAACAAAGATTAAGGCACCACATTACTGGGATACAACATTAAGCAGGTATACAAAGCTATAAAAAATACTGAACCACAAATCCTGGAGCAGTATTCGCAATACCGCCACTATTGCAATCCTACCACATACTAAGACATTAGACCATGCAAATATTTACCAGTAATGCTGTAATTAATTACTAAATGACGCTCATATGCAGCAGCATATCATAGTCCTGCCACTTCTCTAAAAGAAGCTACAAGATTGTCCAGACTGGGTTCAAATACAAAAAAAATACCTTTTACATGTAATTCTATGTATGGACATAAAAGTGCAGTATAATGTATAAACAATGCTAAAATCTTGCATTAATAAACCATCTTCACACAACTACAAATGAAGCTACAAGACTGAGGTCCCAGAACCCACAGCCAAAATGACCAGAATGGGCTATTGCTAGTATTGTGGAAAAATTGTGCAGATTTTAGTAGTTTATCATATTTGCTGTGTTTGCAAAAAGTTCATTACTCTACATGCCCTTTTTAACTTGAACTGTTGTATCATGACATTTTATCTATGTTGAATTAACTGTACTATTTCAGTTTTGAACAGCGGTATAATAATCCTTGATATATAGTTAATCCTTGTCTGATTTGCTGTAAAGTACAGTTTTCACCTGCTCAGGTTATGCCTGAAAAAGGTATTTGGACTAGTGCACCTTCCCAAAAATGTAAAACTTAAAAATAAAATAAATTAAAATAAAAATCTTTTGAGAGAAAGTAAAATTGTTGGTGTGATGGGTATCTACTCAAGTGAAGCACAGAAATAAGCAGATGTACAACATAAGATCCCTGTTGCAGTAGCTTGAGCTGTATGAGTTATATTCTGCCAGCTTTCAAAGCTTTGGCCACCTTCCATGTGCCCTAACCATTGTGGGGGCTTCAGGAGAGCTACATAAAAGTAGTAGTTAGTGCGTCAAAATTTTCAGAGCTTTGTTTTGCTACCAAAGTGTGCTTCTTGTAGGGCTTCATGGAACTGACAGCTAGCAATTCTTCAAGGCTGGGCAGATAAGTATTCTTCTGAGGAAAACTTTCCACTACTTCACTTTCTGAAGACAAAACATGCTTTTTCTATGATTTTTTTTTTGAAAAATTGTGTTAGGAAATGTTATTCTAATGGACTGTCATGTCATGTAAAATGATTTTTTACTTGGAGAATGCTTGTGTGAAAAAAATGTAAATATCTTTTTAATTGTACTTTTTCTACATTTTCATGTAGAATTCTTGAGATGCCAGATATTGTACTAATCCTTCATTTATGCCTAAAGTGGTATCAGAGTTTCCAACAACAAAAGAACGATGAAACATTACTAGGTAAACTCATGCAACAACAAAGCCTGCCACATGGTGCACCTCGAATGCCTCATTTATTAAACCAATAGAATAACAACAGTTAAACGCTTTTGTTCTAAAATATTTCAGAACATCTTCAGAACTTTCAATTAATCAAAGATGCTATTTAAATGACAGCCACTCATCATATGACATATGTAAACCGTTCTGATTGGTTAAGACTGTAATTCCCCCATTTTACTATAAGACTAATGCATAAAAATGTCCATTTGTGTACAGATTCATAGAATTCACTGTAAAGTAATTTTCTAAAGTACTTGAACTTTATGTACACTTTTATACAAACAAGAACATATATAAATGTAGACATACATACTTGTGTGTGTGTGTGTGTGGTTCCCCTTTATAATCTCGAAATACTGAAAGCTCGAATTTCAGTATCTCAAAACTATAAAGTTGAACAGCCCACAATCCCGAAACACACAAACAAGAAAAATACAGTCCCGAACATACACAAACCATACACCACACAACACGCACACCATTCAACCCACAACACACAAACTACACAATCCTATACTACATCTATGCAGGGGGGCAAGCCCCCCTGCACCCCACACCTCCCCTACTTATATATACCAACTACGAGATCACACTAACAGTAAAGAAATGCATTACTCACACGCAGACATTCCACACACTCACACTCACACATCACACATACACAGACACATCCAACACTCACACTGATACTTTCACCTCCCTACCCTAACCCAAACGCACAACTTAGAATTACAATCACATACACTCACTTACCTTCACTTCCGTAAAATATCCCGGCCAAACACTTCCCGTCCCGTTGCTGCACTGCATAAGGGCGGATTCCAGATATTCGAATTCGAGCTTATGCACTTTCGACATTTTTCATTTTTGCCTTTACGGTCCCAGGATACTGAAATTCGAGCTTTCAGTATTTCGGGATTGTAAAGGGGAACCGTGTGTGTGTGTGTGTGTGTGTGTGTGTGTGTGTATATATATATATATATATATATATATATATATATATATATATATATATATTTATAAATAATGTGTGTGTGTAAAAATAAATATGTATATAATATTACTTTCACGTAGTGAGCTAACACACAATATATACAATATATTTAATATACATCATTCTTAAAATATAACCAAACCTACATATTAAAATGTCTTAATTTCAAAGCACTCCATATAGAACAACTCTCATTTAACCCTGGCAAAATATTAGCTGATGATCTATGTTGCCATTTCAGTTCCTGTACCTCTAGTTCCTCCTTCCAATGTCCTCCCAAATGTTTTTATTTACTTTTTCCTACTCAAACAATTTAAAAGTATGTCCTCGAAAATTACCCATGTGTTTAAAAAGGGCATTGTAAATACCACTTTTTTTCACATAATGCATATGTTCATATATATTCTAACATGGGACCTTTCTCAATTTTGACATGCGTTTTCTCAAAGAGATGCAAAGAAAGATAATAACATGACATCTTTCCCAAATTACACCATTTGAGTTGAAGCAAAAGGATTAAAGGTTATCCTTCTTAACGTGCAAAGTGTCTGCATTAAACTTGAGGAAACGTAGGCATTCATGGGTTTTTATGTGCCTAATAGTCTCATTATCATTGAAGGCTAGATAAAAGCTGAATAAAGTACTAAACGGAATATGTCTGGGAGAAGTGGGAGTACACTGCTTTTTTTGATTCTCTTATTGTCAAAGAATTTATTTTATTGTTGCAATTAACACCTTTACTGTATTTTTCTAACCTGAAGTGCACATAGGTATGTGATTGCAATGTATTGTAATACTCTCTTGTATGGAGGTTTTCTTTCAAGCCCTCCAGTGAAAATTGGTTTGTAGCCCAGTGAGCAACCCAGTAATCAGGACAAACAAATGGATAAATATTAACACAGTACTACTTTTGAGATAGCTAGGTGTAACAGTGGATATTTGAGTAACAGGGTATTAGCTGTAGAAGAAAACCATCTCCCACCATTACTCCTGATAATCTGCAGAATGCTGTTAGTCTGGTATTATTGTATATGATATAATTATTGGTTGGCCTTCTTATTGTTGCTTTTCTGCAGGTTTTATTCACAGTATAGCTGTTGTATCTTCTTTTCTATTTAAGGACTTTAGTTATTTGATGTTACTAGCTGATTTTTTTCCCAGTGTATCACTAAGGCTACTGACATGACACAAGGTCATTATTAACCCTATTCTATAAATACAGGGATTTATAAATGTGATTCTTATAACCTTCTTTAAGCTTGATCTGGAATAAAACTGTATGTAATTTGCTTGTCACACCTTTAATGGAAATCTGTTCCAACTTTCATAGATCCTATAACAGAAATTTCCTTCCTAGTCTACCAGATCTTTTATCTAATGCAAACAAAAAGTCCTTATTACTAGTGTATATTTTGTTTTCATTACTAGCCTTGTGTTAAAAGCATTTTAGGTACAATTATCCTTCATGTTAGATGCTCATCATATTGATCACTGCTGCAGTAGCCTTAGCTGTATGGGTTATATCCTGACAAGGACATAACAGCCGTTCAGCTTCCAAAGCTTCAGGCCACCTTCAATGCACCCAAACTGTTAGGCAGCTCAAACTGATCTGACTAAAAGACAAGTTTGGGTGCCACGCCTTTCAGAGCTTTAATGTCACCAAAGAGTACCCTTCTCTGAGCCTTTCAAGGATCGACAGTTAACAAGTTATGTTCTTTTGCTGGGCAGATAAGTTCCTTGTGGGGAAAAAAAATTTCCATTAATTATTTTTAATGTTGTCCTCTTCAGGAAAGTTATTTTATAGCTAGGAGTTTGTGTTTTAATGGTCTGTCAAAAGACTATACTGTACTAGTAAATGGGGGCTGTCTTTTTTCCTGTCAGTTTAAAAGTTGTTTAAAGTAATGGAAAAACATTTTATTCTGTGGAGAAATTGTTTATTTTAGTTTTGGGGTTGGCAAAGTGTTTGTCTGTGAAAAAAGTGACTTTTAAAGACTTTTAGTTTTCACCAACAGCTGCTGATTCTTTCCCAGGAAAAAGGCACCATTTTCAGCTTGACCATAGAACAATCTGCCAGTTCCACAGTCTGACATCCTTCCAGCCACAAAAAGAAAAGAAAAAATAAGCATACACCCTTTGCCACCACAGCAGGCTAACAATTTGCCTCATCTGCAGGTGGATGACTCTGCTGTGACCAATTGTTGTACCTTAGAGCACTCTTCTTTTACCCCAGGTCCCCCTGGTATAGCACTTACAGCCAATATGGACCAGGGATTAGCCATATCCACTGTGGCTGTTGGGGTCATCTTAGTAGGAAAGAGAGAGAGAGAGAGAGAGATGCTCTTGTCACTCCTGGGAGAGGGAACAAGGAAGTTATACCTGTTGTATCAGAATGCTATGCTCATCCCTGGGGAAGCTGCTGCTGCCATTAGTAACATGGATGGCCCCAGTTTCCCTGTCAAAAAGAAACAGAAAATGAAGCATATATCTACTCCTCCTCAATTTTCTTTGAATAGGATTAGTTTACTGGGTCTGGCTCAGGGTTTAATTCAGTCTATTTATCTTTGTTGCAAAGTAGTTTCTGGTAAAAGAAAAAGGAATTCCTCATCTCCTGAAGAGATTCAAGATTCTTAATCTGAACAGGAAGATGATGCAGAGACTGATGTGCATTTGGCCACTTGTTTTTTGTGCCAGTAGAAGAAACATCCATTTTTTAAAATTTTTTCTCTTCAGTGGAAGAGCAGAGCAGGGTGGTGTAGACGTAAGTATAATAAACTGTTTACTACAATGTAGTTATCGGAATATTACAGTAAGTTTTTTGTCCTTGCTGTTCAGTGGACGAGTGGGGTGAGGAGTATGGATGTAGCTGTATTAAGCTGATTGCAACAATGTAACAATCGGCATATTACAGTAAAGTTTTTATTTTGTTGTTTTGAGCTGTTTACTGCACTGGCTCGTGGTACCTGCACAAGGTCCCGTTTGAGCCAGCTATGCTTATGGTTTTATCTACAATTTCATCTTGTGAGGACAAATTTGCTTTAAATAACTTAGTTTCTTCTGTTGCACAGGTCGGTACTCATTGTTTACAGTGTGTGTGTGTGTGTGTGTCTGTGTGTGTGTCTGTGTGTGTGTGTGTGTGTGTGTGTGTGTGTGTGTGTGTGTGTGTGTGTGTGTGTGTGTGTGTGTGTGTGTGTGTGTGTGTGTGTGTGTGTGTATGATTCTGTTACTTCTTCCTAGACTATGGCCACTTGTATTGTTTAGAGGAGGTTTGCTTAGCTGCATTCTCAAACTCTCAGATGATGATAAAAATCAGATTTTAAATTCTGTCTTGGATAGAGAGTGTTTGACCCCTCTGTTGCAGAGGTGATCAAAAAGTGTGATGAAACAGGCAAGCTGATCCATTGAATCTCTAAGATATTTCACCCCCCCCCTTTTCGAAATTTTGCCAAAGGATTTTCTATCAAAAAATATAATTAAACGGTCTCAACAAAATACAGATAAACAAGATAGTTTAAGAAAAAATGGCAAGGGGGTTCCAAAAAGAAGTCCAACAAGTCTGATTGACTGTTAAAAATACCTTATTAGCCCCCTCCCACCCTGGCTTCTTTATTTTTGTCTGAATCTCCATTTTTCTCTTTGGTAACAGATGGTTCCAGACAAATGGGCTCTGAAAATCATTCATCAAGGTTACAGATGACAGTGGGAGGAAGTCCACCTTTCCAGGGTGTCATTCCTTATCCTTCAAATCAGACTCTCTTGTTTACACATGCCATTCATCACAAGCTGTCCCATGGAGAAACAGAACCAGTCCTGCCTTCTCAGGTGGGGAAGGGTTTTTATTCAAGGCTGTTCCTAGTGCCAAAGAGAAAAAATTTAGAGGCCAGTTCTAGATCTTTCTTTCCTTAACCTGTTTGCGACCATGCCCAAATTCAAAATGATGTCATTTCACAAAGTGTTACCTTTTCTTCTCCTTTCAAGTTTCCTGGCAACTGTAGACTTAAAAGATGCTTATAGTCACATCCCTATTCATCCAGACTTCAGACATTTCTTAAGGTTCTGTGTGTATGGATCATATCATCAGTTCTCTGACTTACCATTTGGGCTGTCCACTGTACCAACAGTGTTCACAGTGTCTAGGTCTAGTTATAGCTCATTGCAGGTTACAGGGTATCTAAACTTTTCCATATTTAGAAGACTGGCTTATCTTTACAGAGTCTTTTTGAATGTGTCAGGAATCTCTCTCTCTCTCTCTCTCTCTGTCTCTCTGTCTCTCTGTCTCTCTCTCTCTCTCTGTCTCTCTCTCTCTCTCTCTGTCTCTCTGTCTCTCTCTGTCTCTCTCTGTCTCTGTCTCTCTCTCAGGTGAGAGATCTCTTAACACAAGTTGGAATTCTTAGAGAACATTCAAATGTGTTTCTTGACTTGTATTCCTTGGATGTCAACTATATACCTCAGGTCAAAGAGTTTTTCCTCCACAGGAAAAAATAGATGTTTATTTAGATCTATTTCTAAGGTTTTCCACTCATTCTTGGGTCAGTGCAAGAGGATACCTCAGGATGTTGTTTCTCATGCCATGTAGACTCCATATGAGAAAGATATAGTGCTATCTGAAATCTCTTTGGTTCCATTATCAGCATCAGTTATCTTTTCAAATCCCAGTGCTGGTGCTTGTCAGAAGAGAAATCTTTAGGTGTAGACCATACATATCCTTAAATCAAGGTCTTCCCTTCTCCCTCCTTGCTGCAAAGCAGTAAGTCACCACAGAAGCTTTGGACTTTGCTTGGAGAGAAGTTTCAGGAAGTGTAAAAGTGCAGGGAGTGAGAGATGCCAAGGACAGATGCAAGCACATAAATATATAAATATCAATGAGATGCTTGCCTTAGTCAAGTCAATCAACTCTCTGAACCGTCTTTGGTCCCCAGGACCTCTCTAAGTTGTTACAGACAATACCACAGTCGTGAGTTACATCAACAATCAAGGGGAACCAGGCTGTACCCCCTCTGCAGAATTGCAATGTTAGCCTGGACTATAGCTTCACAGCACAGTCTTAATCTATAGGCATCCTACATTCTGTCAGAGCAAAATTATGTGGCAGACAGGCTGAGCAGGACCAGGGCAGACCCTCATGAATGACAAGTAGATGTGAGGATCTTCCAAGATTTGATCCATCTGTGTAGATTTCCTTGAGTTAGACATCTTTACCGCCTCTCTGGACAATCAACTGACAAGATTGTGTTCCAGGATTCTATGCAAAAAGGCCTGGAAGACAAATGCCTTTTCTTTTCCTTAGACAGAAATGTTCCTGTATGCTTTTCCACCCTTTCTACTAATATCCAGGATACTTCTGAAGATTTGGAAGGAATCTTCCAAGATCAGTGTGATGGTAGCAGGTATTAATGGAGGCAGGAAAGCCTGCTACTAGGAAATCATATACTATCAAATTGAAAATGTTTTTTAGTTGGTGCCAGCAAAATAGCCATCACCCATTCAGGGCTAGTTGTTCTTTGGTTTTACAATATGTGTATGTTACTTTCCTGTGGCCTTTCTAGCTCCTTTATCAAGGTGCATTTTTTCTGACATTTCAGCGTGTCTGGCCATGGAACCTCCTCTTTCAATGTATTCTTGCATCAAAATGTTTTTGAAAGAGATTTTGTAAAAGAGGCCTCCAAGAAAAAAGAAAAGAAAAAAAAAGCTGTGGCCCCCTCCTTGGGATCTTAATTTTGTAATAGATAAGCAAATGATTACGCCATTTGAAGCAGCTAGCCTGGCTGACTTGAGTTTCTTAACATGGAAAACAGTCTTACTGATTTCTTTGACCTCTACATGAAGAGTATCTGGAGTTGTGAGCTGATTTGGTGAGTTAACCCTATCTCATTTTCCAGATGGAAAGGGCTTCTTTCAGAAATAATCCTTCTTTTACATGTGAAGTGGTATCTGAGTTTATTTCAAGTCAAACTGTCCATTTCCAGTTTTCTTTCCTGAATCCAAAAATGAGGAAGAATGGATACTCCATAACTTGGAGGTCCACAGACAACTCAGATACTATGACAGAAGCAAATTATTCAGATCTTTGGATTAATTGTTCATTTCTTGTGAAGGTAAGAAAAAGAAGCAACGTGTGAAAATAGACTATTTCCAAATGGTTGCCTAAGGCTATTCCCGTTTGTTATACTTACCATAAAAAAAACTAATTCCAGGCAGGACAAAGGCCCACTTTACCAGGGCCCTGGCTTCATCTATGGCTTTTTGGAAAGGTTTGGATTCTTGAAGTTTACTGGAAGCTGCAACATGGTCCTCTGTACATATTTTACAAAGCACTATAAGCTAGAGTCCTTCTCTAGTTCTAGATCAGGCTTTGGAAGAACCATTCTCCAGGGGCTCCTGGATTATTTTCCTTCCACCTCCCAAATGTAGAAATCAAAGGTAATCTACCCATATAGTTAAGGATACTGCAGCAGTGATCAATATGATGAATATAGTACTGTTGTGTAAGCAAACTTACCATAAGAGTAGATGTTTGAATGATCACTGCTGATAGCCACTCCCTCCCCTTATTTTTTGATGTGTTGTTTATGACAAGGTGTGGTTATTCATTTTTTTTTTGCTGTTCCTAATATTATCCTTTCAGGGCACTGCATCCCTTCACTACTGGCAGGAAAGCTTTGAATGGCTTAGCACCCAACTTGTCTTTTAGTCCGCTCATCTGAAGCTGCCTGACAGTTTTGGCACATGGAAGGGGCACTGACAGTTTGGAAGCTTGTTGGTTCTTATATCCTTGGCAGAGTATAATCCATATAGCTCAGCTACTGCAGCAGTGATCATTTGAACATCTACTGTTATGGTAAGCTTACTTACACAACTGTAATTTCTGTGTCATGTTTCTTTGGGACTACTTGAAAAAACAGAATGAGGTGCAAGAATGTTGGATTTTCGTGTCTAAAGAGACAACTCACTTCTGAACTAAGATTTAGTCAGTTAATGCTGATGTCACCTGAACTGTGTTCATCCAGTAGTAATCCTGTTTTTGAATGTCTACAGCTGTGATGTGTGTATCTGTGTGTGTGTGTGTGTGTGTGTGTGTGTGTGTGTGTGTGTGTGTGTGTGTGCATGCGGGTGTGTGTGCGCGCACGCGTGTGTGTGTGTGTGTGTGTGCGTGTGTGCGTGAGTGTGTGTGTGTGAGACAAACTACTCTTGTTTTAATATTTATATTACAGTGCAGTTATATTTTGTTTCTTTTAAAAATATGTTCAGTAGAATATAGGAGGTGCATCTGTTCTCCCTGCTGCTACCTTTGGCAGTCTTGTGTACTGATTCCTTAACTCTGGAGAATATCACTTCCTCCTTAATAGTCTCTGCTCCCTTATTCTGCTGCTTCATAGCAGCTAAAGGTTGACCAATGTTTGTTTTATCATTCTTCTTGTTATACTTGCTTATATTAGTCTTTTTTTCCTTCCATTAATTGGTTTAAAATATAAAGATAGGAATCAACAATTAACTAACTTAAACTGTATGACTGTGCCTTTCTGTCTGTTTAAGTATTTATGTTAAATTGAGTCTTGTTCTGTTGGCTGTTCGTCTTTAGGATCCCTGGGCTTGAAAGCACTGGGTGTCAAGCGTGCAGGTGCTAGACATGCTCTCCATGATCCTTATGAAGAAGGTGCGCTCGTTTTGTATGAACCACCTCCTCTGAGTGCTCATGACCTGATCAAGGCAGACAAGTGAGTCAGTTTATAATGACAACATGCATATTTTTTATGTACAGGATATTCACAAGTGTAGCCATTTATAATGCATCATTGTGACCAAACCTTGCAAATCAAAAATTTTATGTTAAAGGATGATGTTTAGTTTTTCCTTTACTTTGCCTTATAGGGAAGTCTATTTTGTTACTGAAGAGAGCCCGAGACAAATATATTTAACAAAGGTGTTGATCATTGTAATTAACTTTCTGTGAAACTAGACTTTTTGGTAGGAAATCTGTTTTCCACTGCCACATCAGAGTTGGATTTAGTATTTTTTGGTAAACTGTTACTGATGAAATAATATTTAACAATAGCTTAAGAAGAAGGTTTGTTTTTTGACTGCTTGGTCTATTATATTCTTTATGTGCAGGAATATTATATGTAAGACATATGCCTGTTTCTTTGGCATTTCATTAATGAATGTGCTTTGGAGAGCAGTTCAGCAAGAATGCAAGCTTCAAACTAAAGTTTTACAGATTCTGTTTTTGGTCTGAATTATACAATGTTTTGAATTACATCGTAGTGCATGTTGTGTGAGGTTACTTCTGGAGGAGCTTGTGGGTATATGTTTGTGTTGTAGACTTTTTTTTTCAGTACACAAAGGCTGTTACATTTTGGTTCTGTCCCTTCTCCTGCAGTATAGTGACCTCGGAAGTGATTATATTAAGTTGGCATGTGCAGGCAAAGTACATTTTATTTTTTGGCAAAATAATTTTTCTATCTGCAAGACCATGCTTTCTAATTTATTTTGCTTTGCTGACTTTTGGCTGCTTACATCTTTGAATTATCAGTCAGCGTCTTCATATTCCTTTTTAGCAGTCTGGATCCAAGTGTACACTTACAGTAAAGTGTTGAGAGAAGCCACGCTGCAGGTTTGCCGGAGGGGAAAGTGATATGGATTACATATAACTTTCATTTAAGGTTCTTGATATTCTGTTCCTCGTAATGTTTGAGAAAATGATTTGCTTCCTTGATTTAATTTTCAGATTGTTATATATATAGTATGCAAAGAATCATGCAGTTTCTGAGGCACCTTTTTGTTTGAAAAATGTTGCATGTTCTGAATCTGGAAACTTTTGATCTTTTTTCCAGCACAGTGTATTTGATACTTTTCCATTTTATAGATGTTGCCTATTTGCACTGTCATGTGAATGATGAACATTTCAGTAATAAAAGCAGTTCAAAGTAAATATGATTTGTCGGATGTTGGTCTGTAACAAAATTGAGCATTTCAAAGGTGATTTTAATATTAAAACACTTTCAATAAGTTCTCATAAGTTGGTTTATACACTGCTCAGACCCAAATGCCTTCAAAGATCACTGTTTCACTGAAAGTCCTGTTGTATACCTCATCACTCACCCAGGCATCCAGCCTCAATTTAAATAAATCCATAAAGTCAGAGAGTCTAATCTGACAAGGAATTTTATTTCATAGTCTGGTTATTGTTCGAATGATAACATTTGTTTCTGATGCTTGTTTGGTTTTAACTAACATAAATGTTTATCATACCTGTGAGCTCTGTGATTGGCAGTAGGAATCAAGTGACAAGCTGCCTAAAATAAGTTGCCTTACAAAATCTGTAATCTAGTTGAATTTTTCCCCTAAAATATCTGCAGTGCATGGAAAATAGTTATTGCATTGAGCAGGATGACTCAGTTGAAATCTAGTTGTGCTTTTGGCTCTTTCAACCTTTTTCCCCCTTTTTGCATTCAGTGCACTTTCTCTCACTTCAGTAGAACAGATCCTAATTCTTTCTGCAGGGCTTCATGAAAAAATAAACAGTAGGGATCATGACATATTCGTGTGTGCACTTATGAAGTCTGAAATTAAGGACCAAAGTGGAAGAAAAGAGCTGATCATCTACTTAATGGCATCCCTAACACTCTTGTCAGAGTGGATGCTTCTGCTGAATGCAGTATCCATTATACTTTTGTTTATTGCATGCCACTGCTCTGTCTTCTGTCAGCCACTAGCCAAAGCAGCCAGTCCCATCCCACTGACCTGAGATGAATTCAGAGTAGTGTACCTGATCTGAGAATGTTATAATTTGGAATGCAGTTTAAGCCCTTAAATTAATTTTGTTGCACTTAAGATGATATCCTCATTTGTTCTCACTTTTCTCGGCACATTTTCCTTCACATTCAGAAATGTAAAGCTTTTAGACATTTTGTGCTTTTTGTATAGGACTTTTGATAATTTTTTTTTAACAGTGAACTGGTTATAGTTAATTTGTGATTCCTTTATAACATTTTTATTTTCTGTCACTAAGTTTGTGTAGCATTTTACTTTTTATTACTTTTGTTACTAAGAAAAACTAAAAAAAAAATGATTTTGTGGAAGATTCTTTCAATTACTACTGTATATGTAAGTTTATGTCTGTGTGTAAAATTTCTATTGTTTTCCCTGAGGAAGAAGTATACATATTTTGCAACATTATTATGTCCTTCCTTGTCACTGTCGCAGTATTCTTTATACTAGGGATATCCTGCCGAGGATAGCCTAATGTCTGGCCAGCATACCATACCATAGCCTTTTCACCTTCCCAGCATCATATGTCAGTTATAGATTCTGCGTGCAAGGATTAAGATACATATGTGACATATGGACCCCAAACCTTCAGAACTTCTTTGCTGCCAATCCAAACACTAATGCTGAATTTGATCTGGTTACCATTCACCCGGCTGGTTCGTCTATTGAGGCTTTGAAAGATAAGTGCCCCATTAGGGTTCCTTCCTTTCTTTTTTTTTTTTCCTCATTGCAGTTTGTTTTTATGTCATCCACAAAGGGGAAATGTGAGACATTCTGCAGCCATTTGTCTTCTGAAGTTGTTGACCCAGGGTACCATGGCTGAATCCACCCTGCCCCAAAGTACAGCTGCCTCTTAAGAAAATAGCTAAAAAGGCACATATAATCAGTTGCTGTCTAGCCTCCACTGGACATCTCCCTCAGGTTAGATGAAGAGCCAAACACAGTCTGGTACTGATGCAACTTAGTTGGAGACCAACTCGCACATCTCCTGAGCCTGTTCATACATCTGGTACAGATGTAGAGGAGAAACCAAGGCTGATTATATCTGAAGGGCCTAAGGAGGATCCCCAAATTTTAGTCAGGGAAGAGGAGCCTGGTATGTTCATTGAATCCAGGCAGGCGTCTGACCCTGCTAGATTTGTCAAAGCAGAAGCTCCTTTAAAAAAAGAAACCAAAAGCCAAATCTATGGCCACCGTGGCTAAGGATCCTCACAAAGAATAACAGGATTTTACTGAAGAGCTGTTTGATGCCCTCATGGTTCTGAAACCTCCACAAAGATAGTCTGTCTCTGCTGCTGCTGCTCCTTTGTCGTCCACCCCATCTAAGAGACCTAAGGATTCTTATTCTTCTGATGGAAGTTGACTCTGGTGAAGAATCTATGACATATTCAGAAATACTCTCTCCTTTGGCTTTTGGGTCTATTGAAGATGATTTTTTTTGTCCCCTGACTCTTGTTTGGAGGAATTATCCTTTGGTGATACAGTGGTCTGTGTGATGAACACTTTAAGTTGGATTGTTCCCAACTCTCAGACATTCAAAAGAGATGATATGAACTCTGGCAAATGGACTCACCCAGACCTTCTGCAGTCCCTCCTGTTTTAGCTGCCCTTTTGGACACATTTACAGCAGCTACTTAGGCTCCTAATCCTTAGCTCCCAGCTCCTAAGAAGCTAGACCGATTTTATAAAGTACATGAGGATCATAAATACTTTTATAAAAGTCCTTCATCTGATCCTGCAGTTATTTCCTGTCCACAGATAAGCCATCTGAACTTTCCTCTTCCAAGCTTCTGACTCATGACAAGGACAGGCATGCTGTGGAGAGGTATGGGAAAACTGTATACTTCTGCTACTTAGACTTTTAGGGCTATTAATTATCAGACCCACATGACTGGATATGTCTTGGCTCTTCTGTCCCAGCTTTGGGGGGAGCTTTGACTAACATGCCTGATTTGGGCAGTAAGACTTCTGCTCTCATGTAGCTCACTATTCCATTAAATGCAGCTATGTTGCAGCCAGTGCCTCCTCTAGGGCAGCTGCATCTGGTTCTGTCATGTGGAGATATTCCTGATTGCACCTGCAGGCTTTACCTGAGGATATTAAGGCCAAATTTAGATTCTCCCTTCAACAGCCAGAATGTTTGTGTCTCTGCTGCTGCAGAATTGTTTGAACCCCGGAAGGATAACAGCAAGGTTATGCAGGACCTCAAACAAATTTTTGTTTTCCTCACCTAAGTTCGAAAGGAACTATCCTTCAAAATCTTCTTTTGTCGGTAGACAGCTTAAACAGCCTGCTAGAAGTAAAATGTTTTCTAAGTGTTTTTCCTCAAATAAACCCACTCAGAGTTCCACAGGCCAAAAAAACTTTTCTTGATAAAATCTGTCTGTATCTGTCATCCTGCCTCCCCTCGTCCTTGGCCAGATTCCTCTGTTCCTCAGGATAAACTTTTCCTTCCCTGTTTGGCAACAGATAACTACAAACACCCAGCACAGTTAATTTCTGGCTTGGAAGTTCCTTCCTCAGCGTCCCCCTTGCCAGATTCCTCATTTTCCCCGATCCTGCGAGATCAGGTGGAACAGGGAGCCATACAGCCTGTTCTGGTTCCCAGGAAGGAGCAATCTTGGAGACCGATTCTAAACCTGTTCTGTCTCAACCCCTTTCTCAAAGTTCCTTCCTTCAGGATGTTGTCTCCTCAGACCCTTTACCTTTTACATCCCCAGGCTTTCTTAGTCTCCCTGGATCTTAAGGATTCCTACCTTCATATTCCTGTTCATTCTCTCTTCTGGAAATGTTTATGTTTCTCTGTTTCTTCTTCTAGAAATTTTTTTTTTTTTTCAAGGTTTTTTTTCTGGCCTTTTTGCCTTTTGGTTCTTTTTGGTACCCAAAA